>NW_028261392.1:39545096-39845096 GCF_051295495.1 Thamnophis sirtalis
ATTCTGCCCCAAACCCAGTGCTCTTCAACGTGTCCATAAATGTGTCAAATGAGAAAATAAAAGGAATGCTTGATATATAGCTTTGAGATGATTGCTAACTCCTCAGAAGACAGACTCAAAATTCAGAAAAATCTTGGTAGACCTGAATAGCTTTCATCCAACAGAATGCAATTCAGTGACGAGAAATGTAAATTCTGCCTTAAGTAGGAAAACCTACTTATATTGGTGGTATAAGCCTCATAAGTAGTACTCGTCAAAGGTATTTCACTGTCCTAAGGAGCCACAGATTAAACATGATCCAGTGCAGTTGCCAAAACAGCTAATGCAATATAGGGCTGCATCAACAGAAGTGTAGTGTCAGAATAATAGAAAATAAAACTTTTATCTGTTCTGTGTTGGTTGGGCTGCTCCTGGAATACTATGTCTACCTCTGGTTTCCATGATATAAAACAATCAAGAACTGAAAAGAGTGCAGAAAGGAAAAAACAAAGGTTGGTCTACATCTTATGAAGGTTAAAGGAAGTGGATTTATTTAGTCTAAAGATGAGAAGTCTCAGAGGAGACATAGTAGCATTTTTTCAATACTTAAAATACTATTATAGAGAAGAGTGTGTGCTCCCTGAGAATAGGACAAGAATCAATGGTAGAAGTTTTACAGAAGGGTATCAAAACTTGAAATAAGGAGGAATTGTAAGCCTCACTAGGTAGACGAGACAGAACTTACAGGTAGATTAACTAAGTGAATCAGGGAATCCCAAGCCACTTCTGAATGGCATTTTGTTTCTCAGGACTTATGCAGGGTAATGGTTCTGGTATGTCTCCAAGTCATCTTCATTTTTCTCTATAGAAATACATTGTTTTTGACAGCTATTAAACAATGGAACAATCTGTCTCAAATGATTGTAGGTCCTGCATGATTATAGGTTTTCAAAGGTTGAATAGCCATCTATCTGGGATATTATGAGGATTCCTGCCCTGGACAAGAAGTTAGACTAGAATACCTTCAAAAAGACTTCCAGTCATATAATTATATAACAAGGCGTTCAAACTTCTTTTACATTTTCCCACCTTAAAAAAATCATAATACCACAAAATGATTGAAAGATGACATCCTTATCATTAATATACACATTCCAGGATTACGTGCATTCAAGAGAAAGGTTGCATAGAAACAGTTCCACATGGGTATAGCATTCAGTAAGCTGCTTTGTATTTTTTTTTTAATATTCTAAGATGGTAAAGCGAAGAGTGTTTTTTTTAAAAAAAAAATGTTTCCAGCAATCAAAAAGAATTAAAAGAGAAACATTCATTACTCATACTGTAGAGCTATGATATGTGCATAAAAAGAAACCAGGATGCTTGTGGAATCAGTGATGAATTCCTTTCCTCCCTCTACTGGATGAAGAATGATTATACTCTTCAAGGCTTTTAAGTTCTAAAAATGGTAAGTCCAGGTGGTATGATAAAGATTTATACAATGATGTATTTATATAAAGTAAAGGAACAGAGCAAAACTTTCTTCCATATTTCTTAACATTAAAATTTGGGAATTTCTGATAAACTGAATGGAGAGAAAATCAGGACAAAGATTTGAAACTATTTTGTATAGTCTAGAACTGTTCTACCAAAAAATGGTGATGGTTCACATTTTCAGAAGCCCTAAGAACTGGTTGTACAAATTTGCAGAGAAAAGGTTTTCAGTGGCTTCTAGTATGGTTCCCCTCCCCCCAATTTGGGAAAGTTTTTGAGGTTGTACCCGACCTGAAGAGCCACACATGACAACTAAATATTTATCTTTTAATGACCTCTATGCTACCATCAAACAATTCAATCTATGTGCCCTGATTTTATGTTTTCCAATAGATTTAGATGCAACCACACTACAATTATAGGACATTACTTCCAGCAATCACTCTTCATTTACGTTAGAGAGCCCCCCCAGCAGCCTGGCTGGCTTATCATATTAAGAAATATGGATGTCAGTGGTTTGGATTCAAAGTCAAAAAGGTCCTTTAAAGAACAGAGGACAGTGGGTACAAAAGTAACATGTGTTTACAATTCCTTAAACCAGAACCATATTTCATGGGATTGTGGATCAGCTGCTGGTGTGGCTTTTGGGAGGAAATGCAGACAGGTATTATAAGTACTGCAGAGCCTTATGATAAACCCAGATAATAAAGGTAAAGGTTTCCCCTGTCCTGTTGTGACTGACTCTAGGGATGGTAAGCTATATACCAGCATCATTAGCTATAATTCTTCCTCATGACATAGGTCCGTGATGGCAAACCTATGGCATGCATGTTGGAAGTGGCATGCAGACCCATTTCTTCAGGCATGCCAGCCGTCTCATGTTGCTCTTCTGGTTTCCGATGCAAGCATGTGCCAGTTGGTCTTTGCATGTGCATGTGTACTAGAAACCAGAAGACCAGGTGACTGGCACGCATGCGCACACTGAAAAGCAGAAGCTCAGCTTCCCGGCGCCCACATGTGCACCAGGGAACTGCTCTTCCGGTTTCCAGCGCTCACATTTCTGCACTCAGTGTCAAAAAGTTTCACCAACGTTGATATAGGTTATAAAAGTAAATCTCTAATCAGCAGCAGAAGGCCATAATCCAGAACAAAACGATTTGAAACCAGTTTCCCAGTGGAACCCCACACTCAAGTCATTCAATCTGAGGGCTGCAAATGGGCTGCATTTTCTTATGGGCTGCAAATGACTGGCTGGGGAATACAACCCCCCCAAAATTGGTGAGGTGAGGCAAATAAATGAGCAGGATGGAAGGAAAATTATATTTAGCTGGAAAATATTACATGTGCTTAAACATAATTCATTCTTCCTGTGCAATTCATTGTTTTCCTTCTGCCAGATGAAAATATAAGAATGTGGTTGCATTCTTAATAAGGGTTCTGGGAGCCCAGCCAAGTCTTTGGGCCTCAAATTGTGGACCTTTGTTTTCCACATTTGTCCTTTCTCAAATTACAAAAAAAAAAAGGCATGGGAAGAAGATTCAGCCGGACCTGTGATAGGCTGAAGCATTAAAGCCTCCTTCTTCCACTATACTACATCCTTTCCTGATATGTCAGTGATTTATTTAGCTGACATATTTGGCTTGACTCTCGCTGTAAGAATGATGCAAGAGTCATGTATGGTGAATTATCTTGCAGTCTTCTGGCACTGAGTGGGTGGTAATAGAAAGCAGCAGTTAAAAACCAAGCATTACAGAGGGAGGATCTCTAAGGCTACATTTTGCCTCTGCATGCTTCTTTTAAAATAACCATTTGCAGCAGGGTTTAAAGAAAATGGATTCTCTTAAAAATCAGGTTTTGCACAAAGTCATTTTCTGAAGCACACATCTCACTGCAGCCAAGCATCATAAATAACATTTGGAGTTGGGTAGGGGGGGTGGGATTCCAGAAGAATTATATTTGTTTCTCTGTTGCACAGCCATCCTCCTCTTCTCTACCATATGGTTTTTCCAAACAGTTTTCAAGAAAACTTTTTCATTAGCATAAAGTAATCATAGATTTTCTTCGTGTGTTGCCAGGCCTTTTTCATTTTCTTGAACGATTTCTTAGAAGCAGGCACTAATGCAAATGATAAGCACTTTCCTCTGCCTACGGAGCCCATATTTCCCTCTGCCAAGCTTTCTAATCACAGTTGTGATCTCACACTCTCTGGTAACCTTTTGTGGCAGCCCTTGACTTTGTTAGCAGGCTGGTATTCTTTTCCTTTTCAAGCATTATTCACAGAGTAATCGTTGCTTGAAGGGAAGGCAGTAAGAAAATAAATGCTGGATAAAACGAAGGGTGCTTGGGGAGGGGATGATGTCAGAAACAGCTCCTCTAGTATGGCAGTGCCAAGTGAAAAACCACTTTCTTTCTCTGTTGATGATGAGTACATTATGGCAGAGCAGGGGCATTGATAGGAAGGGGTTCAACGGCATCAAAATGGCAGCATTTGGACAACCAAAATCCATCATTTAAAAAAAATGTTTATTGTATGTATCTCATGCAGATGTTTTGAAAAGGAGCTTCAATTGTTCCTGTTGATTCTGTTGATCCCTGCAGATCCTTTGTTGTGAAGTTCCTCCACTCCATTCATTCTAACACTGCAATAGCATTCAGGAGAAAGACAGAATCATACAATCGTATTAGGCACCGATGTTTGCTTGTACAGATTTCCGTGACCTGCCACAACTGCAACCGAATGGTGTATTTGATCATTCATTCAACCGTGGTGTCATCATCTGCATCTGGTGCTTTGTAGCTAAGGGAAGGGAAGGGAAGGGAAGGGAAGGAAAGGAAGAGGAGAGATGAGGTAAGGGGAGCAAGCACTTAATTAATGTATAATTTATATTTCAAATGGATAATACCTTCTCACCAGTTCATGCAAAATAGGGTAATGGGACCAGTAGTCCAGGTGCTAGAAGGAAGGGGAGAGGTGACTCAAAGAACCTATGCCATCAAATACTGTTTCATATAGGGAATACTGCAGATGGAGGAGAGAATTAATAAGAAGGCAAACACTTATTATGAAATAAGGTAGATTTTAGAAAAGGGAAACAAGAAAAGTTGGTGAAAGGGAAGAAATAGCAGCCTGGGTAAATGTTGACAACTGTCAATATGGTTTGATGGATAAATATTGGAAAGAGCAGAAATGATAGTAAATAAAAGGGATAAAGGATAAGAAACGTGGTAAGGTAGGGGATGAAGCCTTTGAATGTGGATGTTAACAAACGCTACTGGATGTAGAATTCATTATCCCATCATGCCAGGTTGCAGGAAAAACAGGCAGAAGATAAAAGTGGTGCAATTCACTTTCACATTGTTTTACAATAAAGGGCAGGGCAGGAAATAGCACGTAATCATCTTGGCACATTTATATTTTCTAATTATCTGCTCTCTCTCTTAAACTCTCCTCCCCACCTTGGAATAATTATACTGTTAAATGTTTGTTTATTTATTTAGCATATGGCATGCAAGGCTGGGGAGGCTACAATGTTATGTACTTGGTAGAAGTCCTGGCAGCTGACAGTCCCTAGTCCAGGAATCTAGGAGCTCACCCTTTCCTGCAGAGCTGGATTCAAACCACCATAGTGTTAGCAAATGCTCAGCGTGACCCGTCAAAACCGCGGTCCACTAAAGCGCGCCCGATTAAAGCGCGTACCTGACGTCATCAGCAGCGCGACAAATACGACCGCGGAGAAAAAAGGGCACTTTAAAAAGCGCTTTTAAAGCAAGCCGATTCACATAAAGGTAAGGGTTAGGTTTAGGGTTAAGGTTAGGGTTAGGTTAAGGGTTAGGGTTAGGTTTAGGGTTACGTTAAGCGTTAGGGTTAGGGTTAGGGTTAGGTTAAGGGTTAGCGTTAGGTTTAGCGTTAGGTTAAGGGTTAGGTATAGGGTTAGGTTTAGGGTTAGGTTAAGGGTTAGGCTTAGGGCTAGGTTTAGGGTTAGGTTTGGGGGGGTTAGGTTTAGCGTTAGGTTAAGGGTTAGGTATAGGGTTAGGTTTAGGGTTAGGTTAAGGGTTAGGCTTAGGGTTAGGTTTAGGGTTAGGTTTGGGGGGGTTAGGTTTAGATTTACGCGTTAATTTTAAGTTTACCGCTCACAGCGTGCTGTTTTTGTCGCGCTGTGATGACGTCACGTACGCGCTTTCGTCGAGCACGCTTTAGTCTACCGCGGTTTTGTGGTGGAACCAATGCTCAGCACAAGCAGCATCATTAAGCCTCTGCGCCACCACATCCCCCTACTGTTAGATATATTTGATATTAGAGATTTAATTTGTTCAACACACTTTATACATTTGTTCTCATGGTCACTCAACTGAGCATCATCTACGATGAATGGGTACAATACAAGTTGCCATTTGAATGATCAGCAAGTAGATTGTGCTCATAAAATGTACTTATACCCACGGATAAAGGTGGTGTAATGATGAAACAAAGTTTGTGAACCCTTTAAAACTTTCTATAATCCCACAGTATACAGTGATCTATAGTGTGATCTACCCTTCTTCTATATTCTATTAATAAAGAGATTCAGGCTTAAAACACAAAAACATAAAACTATATTTTATGGAATACACTGAGCCAACATTTTGTCCATCTGTCTATGTTGGGGAAAAAAGTATGTGACATTTTAGATTTCGTAACTGGTGGCACCTTTGTCACGAACGATTATTTTAACTTCAAATATGCGAGACAAATAGCAGACAAAACAGATTGAATTTGTTCAGAATTGAACTCCACTTGGGCAGGTCAAGATGGCTAGAGGTACCTTCTTACTTGGAAGTACTAGAAAGATTTGGACTCCTGCCTCTCATGGCTTCTGAAAGCTGCTTGGGATATCTTAAGAGAGGGGATAGTTTGAGGGAGGTAGTGGTACACCAACCATACTGGACAATTTTCAGCCACTCTCCAATCTTCCCTTCTCAGAGAATATTGTTGGCAAGATACAGTAACTGGATACTTTGAAAAGATTCTGGGATCTTTTCGGTATCCTGGATAATCTGGAAAAAAAAAACCAGAGTACCGGGTCTGGATCTTTTCTGGTCAGATTCCAGGTTTGGACATAGTACTGAGATGGTTGGTCATGTTTGTTAAAAACTTATGGTGGTGTTGAGATAAAGATGGTGGAAACTTCCATGCCATTCTAGATCTCTCAGTGCCTTTTGATATCATTAATAGTATGTTTTTGGACCTCTTATTCAGATCAGATTATGGGACATAGCACTGCAGTGGTTCTTTGTTATTTATTCCATTCTGTACTGGTAGAGGGAGGGATGGTGAGCTGAAGGCCTGAGACACAGATTCAGCCTTTAGCAACACTGAATGCTGTAGATGCTTGGTCCTTCTGGCTCTGGAGATTTTCTAGTTTTTCTACCAGAACTTCTGAATGGAGTTCAGGATGAATGCATTGACCATCTCATGGATGAATTACCATGAAGAACTCCATGTGGCCTATCTTTGAAGATCACTTGAAAGCTGTAATTGATTCAAAATGAGGCAGCATGAGCAGTGATGGGAAAGCCTTGTAATGCTGTGTAATATCCTGTTATCTGAGCTCCATTGGTTTCCAGTTGATTTCTGCATGCAGTTCATGATGTTGGTTGTTAATTATAAAGCTCCACATAGCATAGTAGCTAGTTACAGTATTTGAGGGACCACCTATTTTCTGTAGTCGCAGCAGCCTGTCCTTTGCATTTTAACATGCCTAACTTTGGATATCATTGATTAAACTATGCCAGCTAACAGCCACAGGAATCAGACCTTTTCTGTTTCAGTCCCTACATGTTACAGCAATATCTCTCCAGAGTTTGCATTATCCCCATTTTTCCCAACATTGAGACATTCTTAAAAATCTGACTTATCCCCAGACATATGGTTGGGGGACTTAGCAGGCCAGTCAGTTGAAAGTGATGTGATTAGAGGTTATGTTGTTCTTTGGATGTTTTTTTTTTAAATTATGTTTCCTTTCACTTGTAAAACTGCCCAGAGTTGTTTTGACATTTGATGGCCTAAAAAAGTAATTAATAACCAACCAAGTATTTCTGTACTTGATCAGTTCTGGACATCAGCTTGGAGATATCTTTGCCCTTTACAGAACTGCTTCAAATCATTAATATTTTGGGCTATTTTAATGAACGTCTATAGAGAATTAGGAAGATAATTTGGAGGTAAATATGCAAGAACAATTATTTAAGCAAACATTCCTTAATTCCTGGGAAACATGATAACATAAGGAAGAGTCTCAGGTAGGCCCCTCCCTGATTAACTAGGATATGAAAGAGAAGTGAGGTAAACATTCAGGTTGTATTTCTTATTATAATATATCCTAATAATGGATAATTTTCTACTGAAGACTTTTTCCTGATCTACCATATCTCAAAAAGCTTACTAGTCCTTACTTCAAGTTCAATGAGTGTGGTGGCACAGTGGTTAGAATGCAGTACTGCAGTTTCCTTCTTCTGGCTGCTAGCTGCAGTTTGACAGTTCAACAGTTCAATTCTCACCAGCTCAAGGTTGACTCAGTCTTCCATCTTTCCGAAGTCAGTAAAAGGAGGACCCAGTTTGTTGGGGGCAATATGTTGACTCTGTAAACCGCTTAAAGAAGACTGTAAAGCACTGTGAAGCAGTATATAATTTTAAGTGCTATTGCTATTATGCGAGAACATTTCAGTTGGATTAATGTCAGGGCCATGATTGGGTGATTCCAAAACACATGATTTCTGCTTTTAGCTATTCTTTTGTAGAATAAGTCAGGTGCTTAGGACCTCCCCCCCCCCAATGTTATCCTTAGATTCAAGAATGTTGTACCTCTTTTATCTGCAATAGTGTAACCCATAGTTCCCCTAACTGGCAATTAGACTCTCACATTCTATGTAGGAATTTTGACCCATTTCTCCTTGCTAAACTGCTTCACCAGAGTAATATTTGAGGATTTATAACAAAAATTACTTGTTGCTGGTCCTGTCATATTATTTCTATGGGACTGTGGTCTGGCTTCTGACTTGGCCATTACAAAACACTGAACTTGATCTTCATTCATTCTCCTGAAAACTTAAATTTATGTTTAGGATCATTAACCTGCTGCATGACTCATTTTCATTGCAACTGACAATCTAACATACTTCTGCAGAGCTTGTAGCAAAGGAGAATCCACATTTCCTTCAAAGATGACAAGTCAGTCTCAGAAGCACCAAAAGATGATGCTACTATATCTTTGCTTGAATTCCTTCTTGTACGACACAATAAATGTTTGGTTTCCATCAAAGAGCAACACCCATGTAGGCAAAAAGTTTAGTGTAATATACTCTAGACATCTGAATTGCCACCCATGTACTTTTGGGCAAACTTGAGATAAGAATCAAAGTTAATTATCCATGTCTTTTGTCTTCATTGAAGAACAGCATTTTATCCAGTGCTTTTTATGGAATCATATTTTAGCCACAATGACAAAAAACAACAACAACCAGGACATCCAGGAAAGGAAACATCCTTTCCTGGATGTTTTTCTGGAATTTTGAACTTTATGAATAATTTTATGATGAAAAGAGACCAAATTTGTGAGATGTATTTAGGGCATGGCTGACCTAAATCCATCATCACTGCTTAATGTGGTACTACTGACCCTTTAATTGGATTTATTAACAAAGAGGATGGGGTGATTACATTTTTAACACTGGCTTATCAATTATTGGATAATTTGGCTTATGAAAAAAAAGAATGATGTTATATGTTCAGACTCACTTTACATATAGTAGGACATGAATTTTGACCACATGAAGTAATAATAACATTAGTAATGAAGATATGAAAGCATTCAAAACATTCAAAGGGGATTTTTTAAAATAAAACTGTGCACTATTGTGTAGAAAAAAATAATTTTACACACAGGTAAGCCTTTTTCTCTCACCCTGTATACTTATGGATCATATCATTGAGCAAATTTAATGTTTGAACTAAATTGTTACATAATTGCAGTATCAGTATTATTTACAGATTACTTCACATCATATTTTTTTAATAAAAGTGTATATTTACTTATAAGTAGACCAAAATAAAGGCTGGATAAAAAATAAAAATAAGCAATGACTATTTGTGTGGTAGAGTTGGAAACTCTGTTGATGTGTTTATGTGAATCAAGCCATGCTAAATATTAGCTACATTTGTTTTGCTTTCAAAGATTCTGTAATGGAGGAAAATGTGCACTGTAAAAATGGGAACATCCTAAGGAATAACTTCTCATCTTGTTTCTTTAAGGACTAAGCTTTCTTCGCATGTTTCAGCCCTGCAGGGACTGCAGTCAGCCACATGAATTTCATCCCTCTTGATTCCAACAGAGTCTTGCTGTGCTTTAGTTTTGTTTAAAAGCAAAAAGAAAGCAAAAAATGATTTTAGTTGTATACAACAGCAGCAGCAGCAACAACAACCATCATCATCCTTCCTGATAGTCACAGCTTGGCAGTTGAACATTCAATAGTAGCATGGAAAATATACAGCTGAAGTCATTCCTCAAGACTGAACTGTATTAATTGACTGAAGCAAGAAGGGTAGGATGCTTCAAAATCATTCATTAATACATGAAAATAAATGCTTACATGCATGTAGCTTGCCTGGGTGAAATATTTAGCCTTTGTCCTAAATTTCATTTTTTTTGAGAGATGTCCTGTATGGCAAAGATGGATATTGTGGCATGAAAATACTGTATATTGTTCCTTAATTACTGTATAAAGTATAATTGAGTTTGAAATATTTTGTAAAATATAGTTCATCTCTGATCTTTTTGTAGAATAGATTGGTTTACATAATCACTTTGTCATTGAGTGAATAAAAATAAATTATAGCAAATCAATTTAGAACGAGTTCCATTTCAAATTCCACATTAAACACAAAAAACTCCCTATGATTTACTCTAATTTAAGATTGCTAATCTATCCTAAATTCAAACTACAGTTTAAACCTAAAGTTTAGGAGTTCTCTGAGATATTCTATTTAGTGAACAAAATTATGAGAGCAGTTTTATAGGCATGAACAAGAATTGGCTCATTGGTTCTCACAAGTTTTAACCTTGCAGGTTGTCCAGACAAGAAACACACCCAGAAGTAGTAGCTCTTAACTTTATTGTGACGTTACAATAACAGAACCTTGCAAGCCTGAAAGTATATATCTCCCCCTTCTATATATCATACCCTCATCCCTTCTGGAGGCTCAGCTGCTGCTTGTCTTATCATTGTCTAGGCCCACTATTCCACGGTCTTCCAAGGTCATTCCCATGTACCATTACAGGGTCCTTTAGCTCTTTCCACACCATCCCTACTGCTGCTCTGTTTCACAGGGGAAAAAACAGAGTCTTGAGAAGACCCTGTTCTTTAGGGCTACCATCTATTCTTTTCCAAAGCAAATTCTTCTCTGCATTTTTATGCAGGGTGCAGAGTGGAAAAACCTCATGTGCTGGGCTTTCTTATTGTTTCTGCAGCCAGCAGAATTGCCAGGGTGCATGGTACATTAAATTCACTGTCTGACTGACTATGTCAGTAGACCTTCGAATGAGGTATATATCATTTATTCTGTAGATTAAAGTTAAAGAGCTGAGAAAAATCAATGGGAAAAGGAAAATATAATAAATCTCACAGGCCTCAATTCACAGATGTTGTTACAGGCAGACATGCAGAGAGAATAGGTTGAACCCACTAGGACTAGGAACCCACTAGGAATTCAAAAATCATGAAAGAAAAAGGATATCAAACAACCTCTTACATGTTTCCCTACATGGTGATTTTCTTCTGATTCTCTAACTTTCCTTAAGATTGGGACCAGAGGTGGTATTCAGCAGGTTCTGACCAGTTCTGGAGAACTGGTAGCGGAAATCTTGAGTAGTTCGGAGAACCGGTAAATACCATCTCTGACTGGCCTCACCCCCATCTATTCTCTGTCTCCCGAGTCCCAGCTGATCGGGAGGAAATTGGAATTTTGCAATAACTTTCCCTTGGAGTGGGGAGGGAATGGAAATTTTACAGTATCCTTCCCCTGCCACGCTCACCAAGACACGCCATGCCATGCCCACCAAGACACGCCCACAGAACCGGTAGTAAATTTTTTTGAATCCCACCACTGATTGGGATATTTTCCTACCTTTGAGGAACCAATCTGAAAAGAGGTGGCCTTTTTTCCTGGGATGAAGACCCAAAGACCCACACCAAAAGAAAGCTGTATCTTCTTAAAAAAAAAAAAAAAGCTCACCTGAACAACTGACATTTTCTGGGTCTTGATTGATCACTCAGTGTTTGAATTTCCCAGGCTTTGCTGGTTTCTGCCCACTATCTAGCCTGACATTGATAACTCTTAGCTTTGATTGATAACTGTTTTTCCTTTAATCTTCAAGATTTTTCTCTTTCCTCCCCAAGAAATGGTACAGAGGACTGAGAAAAACAAGCAAAGTCACTGCTAAGAATAGGAGTGGAAATGGAACAAATACATTATATGAAATTAACAGCCTACATCAGAAAAAGAAAGGTTCTAGAAAATTAGCTTGCTTGAATACTTGCTAGGATATTGATTACTGTGAAAAATACTAGATAAGAAAAGGGCAAGCAAAAATAGGAAATTCAGTTTGTTTTTCCTTTTTATATAATGTATTATGAGCTTCTTACTAATACAGTACAATACTGCTAGAATATAATTAGAGGTGATATTGAATATATATTGTACAAAGGATTGTCAAGTAACAATAACCCACAAGTATATACCCTGCTCATTGTAATGTCTGTTATTTTCATTCAGAGCATCATTTCCTTTAAATTCAGTTTCTTCCACTTTGCAATTTTGCTGCCCAAAGCAACTGTTTTTAAAAGTAATGGCTTGTTTATTACTTGTGCCCTAAGCTGAAGAACTCACTACAAATTAGCAAAATACATGTGAGCTCCAGCAATTTATGCCTAAACTGTCCTGTCAAACCTCACAAATTGAGAGGTAATTATAAATTAGTATCTAGTATCCAAGAAGGTGATATATAGCATAGAAAAAAGATACTATGGTAGTACCATATTAGAGAGCCATGGTGGTGCTGTGGTTAGAATGCAGAATTTCAGGCTAATACTGCCAGCCACCAGTAGTTAGATTCTTGCCGACTCAAGGTTGATTCAGCCTTCCATCCTTCCGAGATCAGTAAAATGAGAAGCCGGATTGTTGGGGGCAAAATGCTAACTCTGTATAGCCCTCAGAAAAGGCTATAAAGCATTATGAAGTGGCATATAAGTCTAAGTTCTATTGCTATTGCTAGTACAACTGCACTGTCAAATAAGCAAATTAAAATCCAAGTGAAGGGAAGAATTAGTTTGGAAACGCTGCTCCGCTCATCCACCCTGAAGCCACACACACATTTGTTCGCAATGAATCTTTATTCGATCAAGAAGCCTCTGAATCCGATTGGCAGCTTAGGCACTACTAAGTTCTGTTCTGATTCAGATGATCTCAGAGCCCTATAAAATTCTGGAAAATTACTCGCATCAGCTGTTCTGAACAAATGCTAAGCAACCATTTATTAATTAATTAATTTATTTTAAAAAAGAGATGCAACTCATACTATTTTTTCAACTCAGGAGAAATATGGTACGAATGCTTTGTGCAAAGAGAAACTGTGTTCAATAGTTGAAGAATGAGTAGGAGCTGTCAATGATCCCTGAATAAGCTATGTTGCAAAACACAGATCTGCCATGAGCTCCTGTTTATGAATAGTTGAAAGCAGAATACATAAAAAACCCTTTAATCCCAGCAGCTATTTTTTTGCCAGACTGGAAAATAAACATATTGTCAAATGTGCTCTTCACAACTTCTCTGAATATTATTATTTCATTTAAAAAATAGCAATAGCGACATTTTCACAAAATGTTTTTCCTAAGGAATGATGCTAACAACAACAAAAAAAAAGCTAAAATGTGCTTACATTTTCTACATTTCAATCAAATATTGACTGTTCTGCCATTTCATGAGATCATTTTTGTTTTGGGGAGTCTCAGACGCACTATTAATTAGAAGCATTAAGTACTTAAATCAAGAGGGAAGGTAAGGATAGCATTCATTCATTACACATATTCAGCAATTCTTCCATCCTAGTAGCTACTATTTTAAATATTCGTACGTTGAACTGCTTCTAATGCAATCGTGAAGGTGAGCAATTTGTGCAAGCACATTTTTGTTCATCGTTTCCTGAGATTTGAAGACTTCTCCTGCCACTTTCATATTTATTTGCCTGAAGATCAGTGAATGGTTTTTGTTCAAATCTCTACTGCCTTTATGTCCCTATACTGAGTGGACACATGAGAGTTGGGAAAAAACCATTCTCCAAAGCACCTGAGGACAAGACAAAAAGCAATGGGTGGAAAGTTGTCAGAGAGAGTTCCAATCTGGAACTAAGGGATTTCTGTATAGGTTTCTCTAAGGAGAAACCTCCTGATAGTAGAACAATTAATCAATTGAACAGCTTGCCTCCTGGAGTTATGGTATTCCATTGCTGGTGGTTTTCTATAGAAATTCTACAGCCTGACTAGGTGGCTCAGTGGCTAAGACACTGAACTTGTTGATCAGAAAGGTCGGCAGTTTGGCAGTTCGATTTCCTAGTACAGGTCTCCTGCGTGAGCAGGGGGTTAGATTAGATGACCTCCAAGGTCCCTTCCAACTCTGTTACTGTTACTGCATAGACTGGACAACCATTTGTCCAAAATGAATAACGACTCCTGCCTTTGGCAGGGGAATGGACCTTCAAGCCCTACAATTCTAGGATTCTATGTACAGTTGTTCAACATATTAAATTTTGTAGAGTGTTCCAGTTTTTATGGAAGTCTCGGTGTAGAAATGTATCTAGCTATCCTCAGAATACCGATTTTGGGATTCATATTACACATTTTGGTCTCTAGAAGCTGCTTAGAGATTTTTTTATCTTTCAGCTTCTGTAAATCATAAGAACAAACAGGTGAGAAAAAGCATTACCATATCTAGTGAAAGGCAGATAAGTTGTCAGCACAAAAACATAGAGAAGCTGCAATAAGGTCATCTTTAGTCTCTAAAGAAACAAGGGAAATGTAATATCTTATAATGAGAGAATATTGCTTCAGAGGTAGATGTACTTTAAAAACTCTCTTAAATATTAGTAGAATGTGGACATGAATGCTTTTAAAGTGACTGTGCTCATATTATTTTACTGTTGTTGCCAATTTATGAACAATGCTTTCTGTAGTTATATTAAATGTATTGGAGAAACTGTAAAATAACCAAATTGCAATAAATTAAACTGTATACTTCTTTTCAGGATTTACACTCTGCTCACAGAACAACCAGGAAGACCAAAGTGGTAGATAAATTGCTGAAATCAAATAAATCAACAACATAAAGTCCAGTTATCCTGAAAAATAAAAAAACAGTAATATAAAAGATTTCAAAAACTTGCCAACATTACAAACTTGTGATTATGATAATTTAAGTTTGTAAAGTGGGTGCATGCTGAATTTAACATTATAACTAAAGAGATTCTCAGCACTATCAAGCAGACTTCAGTTTACTAGGTTCTTTGAAGTGAATCACTGGAACTGTGATTTCTTAACCACCAATATGTAATATTAAAATATAGGTGTGACAATGCACTGGACAGGTGCCAGCTCTAGCTTCTGTTTACACATTATAACCTCTAGTGATTTGGTTGCCTTTTGCCATCTCAGTCATTCATAAACAAGTATAAAAATTTGGACATGACTTGGGATATGCAAAGAGAACAGTAGCAAAGGATTATGGCTGTTAACACGATCATCTTTATAAAAACATTTGGAAATCCCAAACCATCTAGAAAGTCAACTTCAGCCCAGTTCAGTTGAAAGAGAATTATATCATCTGACCAAGTGGATTACATTACAAATGTACACATTTAAAATTTAAAATGTGTTAGAATATGAAATTGTATCTGTATAATAAAAAATCTTATAGTGCAGCATGTAAAAAGCAGATTAATATCCGAATCCATAGAAGATCACACCAACGTTAAGGCATATTTTTTCCTATCCGCATTTCAAAATAAGCAATGATATTTTAAAGTGGAGGGTGGGGGAAGCAAGGATTTGAGGAAATTATTTGATGTGGAAGAAAGTCAGATAGATAGATAGATAGATAGATAGATAGATAGATAGATAGATGGATGGATGGATGGATGGATGGATGGATGGATGGATGGATGGATGGATGGATGGATGGATGGATGGATGGATGGATGGGGTGGGCTTTTTAGACTCTGAAATTGTGTTTTCATATTTAGATGGCAAATGCAAAATATTCCATAGGGAAAACGGATTATTTTTGGTACATATCAATCTTATTTTAGTCTGTATCACTTTTTGACTGTTAAATAAGCTGTCCCAGAAAATGGAGCAGCTATCACTGAATTATTACAAACTACAAAAAGGTAATATGCCTTATGTTCATGATAAGACATTTGAAATACATACATACATACAGTGAGCCTAACATTTGAAATATGAAAACAATTATGTTTTTAAGGTATTGAAAAAATTAACATCAGATTAATTTTATATTTCTTTGGAAGGAGCAAAAATGCCAAAATTAAGAATTAAAGAAATCACTCCAGTTTTTTTTAAGTTGCTGAAAATGAAATTATCAAATCCTTGGATTTTGAAAAATGGAGACCATATCAATTTAACCTTTGTTTTTATGAAAGAAAACTCTTAATTCTACATAAGGTTAAAGAATTTGTTTTTAATCACAGACAAAAACATTATGATTACAAAATGGATGGTTAAATTTAAAACCACCATACATACAATTCTAGTTGGGAATGTTTTGCCCACCATCATCACTGCCACCACTGCTGGCAGACTGGTAGCTCAAACTATGTCCATACTTGCTCATGTGACTGAACAGTGAATTCCTGAAGTATGAGTGATGCTGCACAGCTTGGGTCAGTGAGACAGGTTGAATTCCCATAGCAAACCACATCATTTTCTCCCCGTGACCTCTAGGACATTACATCAGGAATCCCAACAAGTCTGCAGCTTTCTGTCCAGAGTCTTTTCTGCAACTCAACATCATAAGAGACATCAGCAGATTTTGTCCTTTTTTCGTTGTAAAGGTAGCATCCGCCAACTCCTTCCAGTTCTGGTGAAACTGCTGCATAGGTTGATGTAGATGCACCTTCTTCTGGTGTCTGTGGATTTGAGAAATTAAACACAATTAAAGATTGAAAATATAAAGAATGTAAACAATTAAGATGAAAGCAAGAACTTTTTTTACATTTTCTGCATGTGTAATTAAGAATTATTCTAATTTCTATGCCATTACCTAGCAGTTGAGAGAGAAAATAAATCAGAAGAATGATACTAACCATACCACTTATTTCTAAAGAAGTGAGTTAAAAAAGAAAAGAAGAAACCATAACAGACAATAAGAATCTCAAATATATGATTAAAGTGGCATGACTGAAAAAGTTACAAGATTACAGCGGCCATTCAAAAACAAGGATGAAAAATTCTGATATTATTAATAAATTCCTTTATTTGGGATGCTTTTCTATTTATTAGAAAAGCTTACAATAACAGCAGGACCTTAAAAACTTATTTTCAGTCATTGTACAACAATATATTTTCAAGTATGTTTCTACAGATGTTTTGAAAATCTAAACCCTTTCCAAATGTCAGCCTCCACTTTTTGCTTAAATATGCAAGTGGGAAATGATTAGAGGTCACTGCATATCTGAAGATATACTGAAAAGACAGGCTTCTTTACTACAATGGATTTGGTCCAAGATTTTTCAATCTCTATGCAGCAACATTATACGCTATCTGCAAATCATCCCTTCTTCAGAAACAGAATTAATGCATTTCTGAAAGCAAGCAATGATACTGCAGTCTCTAGCGTAATTAGTTCTTTTACCAAGATGACAAGTTCTGTAATCAGCCATAAACAGATGAAAGTGTAAGTTATATGTATAATGCATTTTGTTTAGTTAAAACACACAAGCCAGATATCATGAAAACAAGATTGTCAGCAAATTGTGGCATTTAATCCAGAACAGCAAGGTAAAATCAAAGGATTTAATTTAGAATTATCACCAAACTAATATGTGTCAGAAGAAAAATCAAATCAGAAGCAATTTTTTTCTAATTGGTGTGATATTATTTGCTTCACATTTAACAGGAATGGAAGTATTTAATGGAAGTATTATTAAAATATTCCTAGTTTTTTTTTAAATTATGCATTTAAACTTTTTTCTTTGTGTATCTATTATTACACTTCTAACTGATGCCAATGGGTTGTCATACATAATTAGACCAAAGCAGGAGTTTTAATTTGCTGACACTGAGAATGGAAACTTATTCTACAGAGTTTACTGAAACTTATAACCATCTGAAACAGTAAGCAAAAACAAAGTTGACTTTTTAAAAATGAAAACAACAACAAAATCATTTAGAACTTGTGAATTAAAAGACAGAAGTGGAAAAATAAAATTATAGTCTTCAAAAAGCAGTTGTAATAATGAATTTAGGAACACATTTTAGCACCAAAACAATTCAGATATACTTTCTCGAAGACTTTTGTGGTAATTTTACACAAAAATCTGCTTCTTCCATTCTATCTTGATCTCCACATACAGTATGACATTTGAAGCAGGCATTTGGCTACTGATGTTAACTGAAGTGATATGTTTTCTAAACTTAGCAAGTGCACAATTTTGACACATTTTATAGGTCAATCTGAACAATGGACCTGAAAGAACTCCATGTCCCCTACCTATTCTCACAGAGCAATAGATGCCTCATGAACAGACAATTCTTTTACCCACCAATATTCTTTCTCTGAATATAGTTTATCCTGTTGTTTCCACCCAATCAAATCCACATCCTAACTAGTAGTCCCACATTTCATGTTTATTTAATCAAACTGTAGAGAGCCCTGGAGATGGCTTTGAAGAAAATAAGCAGAAGCTGTTATGCAAGCATAACAAAAGGAAACAACAAGAAACAAACCCTGGAAAAGGACACAGCATTAGCAAAAGGCTTAGGTTGATTCTTCTCTGACTCAATGGAGTATAAGAGAGAGGGGGGAACACAAAAAAATTGCAAGGTTCTATTCAATATTACCCATTTCAATAGAATATAATTATTGTATTTCTGTGGAGTTGGTTTCTTAATCTGACCTATCTTAGAGTTAGTAAAAACAGAAATCTGGAGCACTATGACAAATTTCTATTCCACAATGGATAGGAACAGCTTCAGATAAAACCAAATATTGTATATTGTATAGCAATTCCTAATAAAGATGTTTACCTAAGGCTACATGATGCTTCTCAGGAATAAGCTCACATAGCAAGCAAATAAAGGCAGAACTTGGTAGAGAAATCATGAGAACCCAAAACAAGAATTCATGACTAGAGAGTAATTCATTGTGAGGGATTATTGCTTCTTCAAATTGTTTAGATGAAAATATTATATCTTGAATAATTGCAAGTTGTATGTTCTGAAAGAGACTGGTTGACAGTGGGATTGCTTCTTACTGAACAAGCCAAGGCTGTAGAAATTTTTAGAAGAATATAAGACAAATAGTTTTCAAAGTGGAAAATAGAGGAAACCCTTGGATTCAACCCTTGAATCTTTGCCAATATGATAAATAGTTCAGGATGATGAAAGCTATAGCCCTAAGAACCAGAAAATCATTTACAGCAAAAATTCCTATTATCAAAGTCCTATGCAAATTAGTTCCCACCCTCACATATCTACATAATCATCAGCCAATATCAGTTCTGGTTGTAAGTGGTGGTTACAATTCCATTTTTTGAATGTTCACTGAAATGAATTCTTTACACAAATATTTGCAGATTAAATATTGCATAGACTTTTTCCAAAGATGCTTTTCTTGAAATTAGACTACATCTTGATTCATTTCTTTAAAATAATGAAATAATGAAATCTTTATCTTCTTTTTTGAGTGTTTGCTTCATTTATATTCCATGTTAGGCATTTAAAATCCATTTTATGTAAAAAATTTAACCTGCACATTGTGAGTCTTTTCCTCCCTTGAGCCTCAGCTGCTTCATTCACAAGAAGACTATATAATTTCCATCCCGTATTCTCCTCACATGGAATAGTTCACTACTGCTCTATCTAGAGGTATTTAGTCTATCACAGATCCTCATATGGAAGCCCAAATTCTGGGGGTCTTTTCCAGTTTTTGGAGATGAAAGGGGTGAATGAACGGTAAAAGAATAACTATTATCATGGATAACAGGAATGAATGAATAAAGGTTGCCTCTTTCAAGCCCCAGATTTAAAATCAAGGTATTTGGCATAAAAGACAGGGAGAAGCAGGAGTCAGGAACCTGTGGTCCAGTAAATTGAATACTTTCTATTCACTGACTATATTTCAGAATTATTATGGCTATCATGCCAATATGGTAGGAAGATACAAATTACAAAATGTCAACAAAAATGGGCTTATCTAAATTATAGTGTAATTTGCACTATGTCTTCCTTTTTGCTTGTCTCACTTTTGCAATGTAGTAAGCCAAATGTAGATCAGCTCTGGTTCTGCTTTCATCTAGGGCTGTTCAGAAAGTGCTGGGAATCCAGAATAGATGTATTCATGCTAATAAAATTATGTTGCATCTTGAAAATGATTTGGTTGCTTCAGGTGGGCCACAACAATATGCTCCAAATATAATTTATATTAGCTATTATCTTGCCATGGTATGCCATTTTGCCATACAGTACATATGATTAAAGTTAAACACTGAAGACCCAATGTTTGGTGCTTACAAATGTCACATTAAAAGACTGAAGTCAACAGAAAATGAAAAAAAATCTGCTTTCCCACTTCTTCAAGCACATATTTACCTCTTATTTATTTTCCAAGTTGGCACACATAACAATAGTACTTTTATGACAATACTATTAATGAAGAGGGATGCAGTGGCTGGAGGAACACAGTGGCTCAGTGGCTAAGACGCTGAGCTTGTTGATCAAAAGGCTGGCAGTTCAGCAGTTCGACTCCCTAGTGCCGCGTAACAGGGTGAGCTCCTGTTACTTGTTTCAGCTTCTGCCAACCTAGCAGTTCGAAAGTATGTAAAAATGCAAGTAGAAAAATAGGAACCACCTTTGGTGGGAAGGTAACAGCATTATGTGCACGTTTGGCATTTAGTCATGACGGCCACACGACCACGGAGACATCTTTGGACAGCGTTGGCTCTTTAGGTTTGAAACGGAGATGAGCACTGCCCCCTACAGTCAGGAACAACTAGCACATATGTGCAAGGGGAACCTTTAGCTTTACCTTAATAATGAATATTTTAAAAATCTTTGCTGGATTTTTGCTCAGCTTCCCATATAGAAAAAATTATAAATGTATGGCTGAAAACAGTTGGCATGATATACAGACTGTAAGTGTGTAACTTAAATGCTTATAAAGTCTGTATCTCAGCTACTTGTATTCACTGTCTACATATTGCCCGCATTATTCTGGTATTTTGCAAAATTCAAATACATTCAGGAAATCTTATATCTGTCTTTATAAAACTTCACTGGTTATTTTATTAGCATCGTATTAGTAATGAAATTAAGCACAGTTTCAAAAAGTGTCAAGCTTGCCCTGGCATAGTAATGCTGAATGGACCGGCGAAAAGCAAATAAAATAAAAATTCAATTACAGATGCCTGAATTGTCAGGCATACAAAAAACAACTTTAAAAATATGAACTTATAATGTAACATATTGATTAGTTTTTCTAGATTTTAACTTCAGTTGGGGACAGTTAATTCTTCCTATACTTACCATTTTTAATCCAGCCCATATATAATATCTTAAACATATTTTAGTAAAATGCTCACTACCGTGTTTTCCCCAAAATAAGAAAATAATCTTATTTTCTTTTGATCCGCAAAATAAGCGCTTGGCCTTATTTTCGAGGAGATCTTATTATTTTTGAGGTGCAGGAAATGGCAAGCATGGTCACCTCATGGCTGCTGCTGTGTTGCAATACTTTCAGACATGGCTTATTTTTGAGGGAGGGGTTATTTTAGCGCATGCCATCGACCATGGTATCCTTCTACGATGACTGCGGGAGGTGGGAGGTACTGTCCTACGGTGGTTCTCCTCTTACCTCTCGGACAGGTCGCAGTCGGTGTTGGTCGGAGGGCAGAGATCGACCCCTAGGCCCCTGAATTATGGGGTGCCGCAGGGTTCGGTCCTGTCCCCCCTCCTGTTTAATATTTACATGAAGCCGCTGGGTGAGATCATTCGACGGCACGGGATAAAATACCATCAGTATGCGGACGATACACAGTTGTATCTGTCCACCCCGTGCCAACTCAGTGAAGCGGTTGACGTGATGTGCCAGTGCCTTGAGGCTGTTAGGGTCTGGATGGGGGATAACAAGCTTGCACTCAATCCGGATAAGACCGAGTGGCTGATGTGTTTCCCTCCCACTAATTGGCCAAGTTTTCCATCTCTCAGGCTGGGGGGTCAAACAGTATGCCCCTCAGACAGGGTTCGCAATTTGGGAGTCCTCCTGGACCCACAGCTGACTTTCGAACACCACTTGTCAGCTGTGACCAGGGGGGCATTTGCCCAGGTTCGCCTGGTGCACCAGTTGCGTCCCTACCTGAACCGGGAGGCCCTCACAACAGTCACTCGTGCCCTTGTGACCTCTAGACTGGACTACTGCAACGTGCTCTACATGGGGCAGCCCTTGAAGAGCATTCGGAGACTTCAGCTTGCCCAGAATGCAGCCGTGCGAGCGATTGTAGGTGCACCTTGGTTCACCCACGTAACACCTATCCTCCGCGAGCTGCACTGGCTGCCTATTGGTCTTCGGATACGCTTCAAGGTGCTAGTCGTCACTTATAAAGCCCTTCATGGTACTGGACCTGGGTACTTGAGAGACCGCCTGCTGCCAATTACCTAAAATAGACCGATCAGATCCCACAAATTAGGCCTCCTCCGAATTCCATCCGCCGGCCAATGCTGACTGGCGACTACCCGGAGGAGAGCCTTCTTTGTGGCTGCTCCGACCCTCTGGAACGAGCTCCCCGTGGAGATTCGAACCCTCACCACCCTCCAGGCCTTCCGCAAAGCCCTTAAAACCTGGCTGTTCCGACAGGCCTGGGGCTAAAGAGTTTTTGCCCCCCTTCTCGAATGGTATGGTTGTTGTGTGTTTTTAAATTTTGTATTGTTATGTCTTGTCTTTTTCATCCCCCTGTCTGTACCCCCTTCCCTGATTGAATTGTGAGCCGCCCTGAGTCTCCTTCGGGGAAAAGGACAGCATATAAATGTAATCAATCAATCAATCAATCAATCAATCAATCAATCAATCAATGCGCTCAAAAGCCCGATTGGGCTTATTATTCAGGGAGGTCTTGTTTTCAGGGAAACAGGGTAGCATTAAAATTATGTGTAAATCTCGATTGGGAAGGAGAAGAGAGAAAGATTAATATCTCCATGTTTTCTTAGTACTTTTTCACCTTAGATATTTTCCCACTCCTGAAAATAATTGCTTTTCTCAAAACAAAACAAAACAAAAAAACCTCCACAACTTTGAAATAATGCTCCATGAAATTTAATATGCGCAACTTTGCCCAGAAATCAGTAGAAATGCTGGCAGCCTCTTGTTTATTGCTACTCCAGGCTTGTAAAGGGGAAAAGTTGTATTCTCAAAACTAAAACCAAAATAAATGCTTAACTAAAGACTTAGACCAATAAATGTACAAAAAGCCTAAAAGCATCCGGTGTTAAATTATATAATATTGTTCCCAACAATCTATGCAATCACCAAACATTTTGGCTGAAAGCTAGAAAACTTGTATTTGCTGCAGAACTAATAAATAATGCGGAACTGTTTCCTCCTCCTTTCCATCTCTAGTGGAGAGTTAAAAATCATACTAATAAGGTAACACAGCAGGCTATAAAGTGCTGCATATTAAAAATGTATTTCAGTTATCTCTTAAAATAAAGGCCTTTGAAGGAAGGGCTTGCAACATAATCTTCTGGGAAGGAGGATAAAATTAATTGGGTTTGCATTGCAGTGCAAACATATACTTCTCATAAACTGAAGAGCAGTTAAGGGTTTACAATTCACTTCCAGATTTTGTGATGCAGCCTGAAACTCAAAATGCATATACAGATCAGGGTAAAATGAGAAAAGCCTATTTAAAACTGCATATAGTCATATGCTAAGGAAAGGCTTGAGATTTCCAACCTCTTTTCGTTGTCCAGAAGCATTTCCTGATGTTCTGTTCAGCCCACACTTAGCACAAGCTGTAACTGGTGGCGTCCCCTGCTAGTTTCCTTTTTGAATCTGGGCTAAGAAATTAAGCATTTTTCTTTTCTGGATGGAGCAGGATATATGGTGTCCACTTATTGATGTGCTGGTAAATGTTCAAGAAACTGGCTCTACTATCTCCATTGCTGCCAATGTGTTGCACCCCTAGTTCCAGAGCAGCTGATTTGTGCCATAAGAGTCATGGCTTAGCTCTGCTCTCAATTGACTCCCTGAAAATTTAACAATTAGCTCTCATGAGCATTCATACATACATATGCACAAATACACACACACACACACACACACACACACACACACAGAGAATATAGAGCCAAGGTGGCACAGTGGTTAAATGCAGCACTGCAGGCTACTGCTAGATTAGCAGGTCAGCGGTTCAAATCTCACCGGCTCAGGGTTGACTCAGCCTTCCATCCTTCCGAGGTGGGTAAAATGAGGACCCAGATTGTTGGGGGCAATATGCTGACTCTCTGTAAACCGCTTAGAGAGGCCTGAAAGGCCTATGAAGCGGTATATAAGTCTACTGCTATAATTGGTATGGAGAATTTTGCAAAATGAAGTGCAACGGGTAAAACAGTCAGCATTGCTTTTGTTAGCAAAAGTCAGAAAACATCGCTTTTGTAATAGCAGAAAGAGATGGGTTGAAGTTGCTTTCCTGGTGGGTTGGCACTAGAGGATGTAGTTGTTCATCCCAACCGTGAAAGTCAGTATTCACACTGGGGCAACCTGGTTGTGTAGATCAGTTGTATGATTTCATTGCACATTAGAATCAAGTTAAGGATAGGGGATCTCTTGTGCTTTTATTCACTTCCTGAAATTATTCAGCAAGGCAAAGCCAGCAAGTTGAAAGGGGAATAGGAAAACATGGCTGACATCAAGCAAATAGTATTTGACTTGGACCTATGGAACAAGTCAGCCAAATAATCACATCGCTGTTACATTGCTTCCACTGTTATTCCCAACTCACTGCCCAGGAGTGCCTGATATAGAAAGATGAGTTTTGACACATTATCTTCATAGTAATGGATGGGAGATGTAAGAACATCTGTTTTCAAGTACACCATGGCATTGGTTTGGATTTTTTGCACACATCCTCCTGAGCTACTCAGTCTTACCTGGCACTTAATTTTCCCATCAGCAGATGCTCGAAACTGTTTATTCTGAAATTCTGCTATTACTGAGAAATCAGTCTAATGGAATCACCACAAAAACTAAGAAATTCCTCATTATTACAACAACAGTTGCAATGATGAAGAGTCTGATGCAAATGATTTTGATCCAGTGTTAGTTAATATTTTTGATCAGATCCATGTTGCATTCATATACTATATGTATTTATGTTTACACATTGCTCCTTTGCACTTTTCAGTCTTTTAATTCATTAATAGTAGTTTCTTCATGATTCAGGTTAGCTTTCACCAGATATAAAGTTAAATGGAAATTCCCTGTCACTACTATATGAAATCATTGAAAATATCTGAAATTTACTTTTAGGATAATTATCTACTTCTTGAGTCGATGGGTGATATTAAATAATAGACCTGTTCTTAATTCATCTCTCAATTATTTTAACCCAGATGCTTTTTACAGAATTGCTATAATCACACATTTGGATATTAGTGCAGACATGGGTATTTTCAACAGTTGCTATGCATTTCTGTGGCTTCTATTCTTTTTCAAAGAATTGCATTGTTCAATAGCTAGATGTAATGAGTCATTCCTCCAGGTATCCATAACTCCTATTAAATCACATCTCCTTACTACTACAAGGTGTTCAAGCTGATTTTGTTTATTTCTCATACTCTGAGGATTACTGTACAGACAATAAATGACCCAAAAGGCACAATATAAGAAGAACAAAGATGAGACCAACAGTTGAAAAATATAATATAAAATTCAATAGGGTACAGTGTACAGGTCATAAACTATCCTGGTTCAACACTACCATAATTTTGAATGGTCATTAAATGAACAATTGTTAAGTGAGGACTACCTGTAAAATAATTTATCCGAAGACAAGATCTGTTTGTGCCCTTGAGTTAATTTTATATTTAATCTGTTGGCTTAATTTACTAAGAATTCAGTATAAATCTTAAGAGCTATCTGTTCCTTTCCAAGCCAATTGGTTGAAAAGAATGACAGGAATAGAAAGAAGATCACGGAAAAAGAGACTGTCAGAGAAAGAGAAACTAAGTGTCACTCATAAATATTTGTTACTGATGCTACTGGCTTTAGCATCATTTGCAATGTTACCACTGATAGAAAAATGGCTGCATGTTCTGATTTACAATATGGTGATAGGATACACTGGGAGATAAGAAACAGCGTGGCAGAAAGAGCAATCATGCATCTAAGAGTTGGCAGTATGAGCAGCAAATCTCCAGCATTTCTGACAGAATCTTTCCCAATTCTACCTATAACCTCTTCTACACGCACCAAACATATCCTAATATGTCTCTAATAAAAGTATGATTAGAATTGCATTAAAGTAAAGAAAAATACTTGAGAGCCAGCTATGAAGTAGTCTTGACCTTCTTCTGAATGAGAACAAAATGCATGTGAGTACTTGTAGGAAATGGCCAGAAGAAATGAAATAAAATGAAAATGCAGAAGGCCTAGCAGTCTGGTAATCTATATTGTGAATCTGTGTGATGGGTAAATCAAAGGAATACTAAAAGCCAACTAAAGTAATCCTATGTATATGGACAGGTGCTGAACTTCATTCTCATCAATATCTACTTCACTGTTATGATAGAAGCCAATTATATATATATATATATATATATATATTGCCCAACAGAAGACCCCTCAAAGGTGGTATTCAGCAGGTTCTGATCAGTTCTGGAGAATCGGTAGCAGCAATTTTGAGTAATTCGGAGAACCAGTAAATACCACATCTGACTGCCCTGCCCCCATTTATTCTCTGCCTCCCGAGTCCCAGCTGATCGGGAGGGAATGGGGATTTTGCAGTACCCTTCTTTTGCCACACCCACCAAGCCATGCCCACAGAACTGCTAGTAAAAAAAATTGAATCCCACCACTGAGACACCTGCTATAACATCTTCCTTTACTATCCTTTTTATGTTCCACTGCAAGGCACAATAAAGTTTTTAAGAAAGCTGAGATAAAATTAGTAGACTAAACCACAGAGTTGGAAATACATTTTTAAAATAACTAATATCCTTAATGAATGAATTAAATTTTTTAACCCTTAACATCTTAAACTGTGTTCATTAAGAGGATTGCAGTCATTAGTAAAATTTGCAAAAGCCTTAGTTCTGGAACACAGATGGAGAAGAAAGAAAAGTTAATTTTTATTCAAACAAAACATCTCACGTCACTCTGCGTGATAAATTACTTTAATTATTTTCATTTTGCTAAACCTATGTTCCTGTAATTTTAAGCAGGTAATAAATTGTCCGTTGTTTTAAACAGTTTATACAGCTTTGAGAACAAAGAGTTACAAGGAAACAAATATTGAAAATGGGATGTGAATGATATATTTCTGCAACACTTTTGAACCACACAGCACTGCAGGCTAATAATTGGGCTGTTTTTTAACTTTGATTTTGTAGTTAATTAAATAAGCTGTATGTATTTATTTCAATGTCAGGGTATTTTTACATTGTTCTAATGGATTATTTGAGCTTAATCAAAACAGAAATATCAGGCTGTTTTAAAAATTGGAACAAACAGATTTTGGTTTGCAAGACATATTCAAGCTGAAAGTGGCTCATGGCAGTGTAGTCTGGAAAGTAATTTTGTAGATTAATTACCACATTTTCCTGGGCTTTTTAACTTGACAGCAATATAACTATTTCATTTTTTAAATTTGCTTTTTGAGGGGCATAATGGCTCAGTGGTTAAAGATGCTGAGCAGGGTTGAAGATCTAGGTGCCACCCAATGGAGTGAGCTCCCAGTATTTGCCCCAGTATCTGCCAACCTAGCAGTCTGAAATCATGCAAATGCGAATAAATAGGTACAACTACAGTGAGAAGGTAACAGCATTCGGTACACTTTGATGAATAGTCATGCTGGCCACATGACCATAGAAATGTTTTCAAACAATGCTGGCTAAGAAACGGAGATGAGCACCGCCCCCTAGAGTTGGACACAACCAGACAGGGGAAACCTTTATCTTTACTTTTTAGCTTATTTGGTTTTAATTATATATGTATCTATTTTACTGGTCTGCAGCTGAAAATAAAACTTTTCTTCCTCAAAATTAGGAGTTACACTAATAGTCTAAATCAGCAATTCTCAATATGGGTCATACACTTACTTCCCCAGGACACGATGCCATATTTCTAGGGGGTTCTGAATGGAGCACCCAATCTTAACTGCCAAAGGCATGGTCAATTCCTCACATCTGTGATAATTTTAGCACTATTAAATTAATAAACAGTGGAAATCATGTATTTATAGTACCTTTTCCCCAGCTAACTATGGAGGTAGTTAGTATAAATATAGCTCAGAATGGGGCCATGAGTAAATAAAGGTTGAGAACCATTAGTCTACATGACCTCTTCCAACTTTAAGGTTTTAATAGCTCGTGTATACAAAGTTCCATACAAAGAATCAACATATATTATAAAGATTTCTTATTTACGGAATAATCCCCAATTTGGAGGTTCCATTTCCATTTCAGTTTAGAGGTCTAACATTTCCTTATTGGGGACAATATCGGGGCAATATGCTGACTCCGTAAACTGCTTAGAGAAGGCTGTAAAGCACTTTGAAGCAGTATTAAAGTCTTATTGCTATTGCTATATTCTGTGCTATTGATTTTACACTTACCCAAATGAAACAAGTAAATGCTCTAGATGTCATTTGATCTTAAGAAATAAACATATGAGAGAACAAAATATATAGAAATGAGACAGAGGGTAAGCCCAATATACAGTATGTACTTTGAACTTTAAAAAATTCATGCACAACAATTAAGAATGAATTAATTTCAAAGTATTTGAATAAATGATGATGTAAATTTACTGAAACAATTAGTTTGAATTGGAATTTATTTTACCTGTAAACAGATAAATAGATTAGAAAAATAATACATTTTTAAAAAAATTAGTGGGCTTAATCCTATTAATGGTGCTGACTACCAACTTTACAAAATTACAATGGGTATGACAAAATTAACTATTATTAAATGTAAAAGAATACAGACTAGCTGATTTCCAGTATCTGATATAAAATTATTCTTTATATATTTGATATGTAATTTTCAGCAAATAAAAAACAAAAAACAAAAACTACACTCCATTTAATCTAGTGCAATTGCCCAGGTTCCATTCAACTTTTCCAGACTTCTAATGTCATCAAAACAAAGACCTCTAATGTTTGTCTATAAAATATACTTTAAACCTGATGCAGTTCCCTTAATTGTCCTTGTCTCTCACTCAAATTCCTATCTTTTTAAAAATAATAAATTCTCTATAATAAAACATAATCAGCATTGTCGCCATCAGTCAATTGCAAAAGGCAGCTTAAAACAGCTTAAATCCTGTGACAATACTTTTAATACTATCAAATAATAAAAGCTGCCTATCTCAGGTCAATGGGAAGATTCAATAGGTGAATAACAATGCAAATCCAGTCTATGTGTCTAATTGCAACAAACCATAACAACACCAAAATTTCAAACCCATCTCCATGGTTATTACTTTTGCCTGTTTGGAAACATCCTACTGCTAAACAGTGGCTGCAACTATTTCTGTAAAAAATAGTGTAATAAATAATAATAAATAAATAAAAGTGTAATGTGTGTGTGCGTGTGTGTGTGTGTGTGTGATGGCAAGTCCACTGAACTGAAAATTTAGAATATATATTCATATATATTTTAACATGTTAAGAAAATCATATGTAAATTATTCCTAACTATGATGCATGCCAAAAAGAGAATACTGAAGAGCACAACAAAGAACTGTGGTGAATCAGACCAAAAGCCTATTGAGTTCAAGGAGAAGTCAAGAAAAAATCCCCAAGGACAACAACAGCCTTTCATTTGTATTCTCCAGCAACTGATACCACTGTTCCACCACATGTGGCATTTCTGCCAATTCAGGACTGGAATTACATCTGTGTTCTCATAAAGTCACACATTTTCAGCAATTCAGCTAATTCATTTCTGGCTTAACTCTAACACAGAGGAAATGCTGCAAACATTACATTGCAGCATTAATGAAGGAACCACAAGCCAAATAATTTCTCACTGGAGAGACGTATGGCTTGTTTTCCATGTCCTGGCTCCTCAGCTGTCCCACATCATTTTTGAAGTTAAGTCACTACAGCAATTCATAAATCTTGCCTTCTAAAGAACATCAAGATGAATTTGGTCTTCTGAAATAGGCTGTTCTCTGAACTCCTTTGATATATTAAATCTGTTGAAGGGCAGACAAAAAAGATTGGAAGCTCCATGTTTTTCTCTTCCAAAACTAAAGGTAGCATGCAAAATAGCCATGCAGGAGTTGGGATTATCTTCTTTCTGCACCAAACCTCCTCAAAGCAAGCAAGCAAGCAAAACTTGGGCTAGAGCTGTTGTTCTGGAACTTAACAAGGACAAAGCCGGACAATATGTAAGCAAACCAATAAACTGTATATGAATAGTGGAAATTGTTCTTCTGATTTAATAGATCTGAGGAACAGAAATAAGAAATTCAAAGAGTTCCCTACTATCCCTTTATAGAGGATTCCTCGAGAACTGGATGAGCAAGTCCTGGAGGTTTGCTTAGCCAGTGCCTCCATTTCACAAAAATGAAATTAAGTTAGTGGTCTGCTCTATCATAACTTTCTCACAATCCATTCTTTGTCTCTTGTCAAATAAGCCAAAATATATTAGCAACATTTCCTAGTAAATGCTGAGTGTGCAGACCAGGCATGTATTATCAATCCCTGCTTGGAGGAAGGTAGATATTGCCTTGATTGAAATTTGCTCCACTGGGTTTCACATTCTGCATCCCACATGACTTTGTCACTGGATGGGGGAGGGGGCATACGATAGTGTCTAGGCAGTGGCCAGGGTCCTTCTCACAAAGTGATGGAATTTGCTGCCTGGCATGATCCCTTCCTGACTTCCTGAAGCTTATATCAGATGCTATGGAATCTGAGGGAACACTCTGGAAATATTTGTAACTATAAGTTACTCAGCAGAGGCAAACTATCAATGATTTTCAATATTTTCCAAACTTAACTCTAATTCACTGCACAAGCTAAGGGTTGCAAAACAGCATCTGCACTCATTTTAGAAAACATAATTTCAGTGATAGAATCTGTTAAACACATACTGTATGTGAAATATTTTAGTTGCAAGCCACCCAATGTTGCTTTTCAGAGTGAGGAAGGGGATGTAAGTTCAATCAATCAGTCAATACTGGATAAATTCTTGTGAGATTATTAAGTGATGGATCCACAGGTTATGATTTGTTATGCTAAATGTTCAAGCTATAGTGGAATGTGGAAGTTATTTGGACTAGACAAACAAAGAGAAGAGGTTAAGACTCAAGAGAAGCAAATGAAAAGAAGATCAACACAAATTAATAAATAAAAGGTTATAAGGTTAACCAAAGAGCAGAAAATAGAATTAAATTCACTTGCATTTTTAAATAAGTAGGTTACGTTTGAGGTAATCTAATCAATATTTATATTTAAACCTCAGATATAATTAAACTCTTGCAATAAATTAACATGGCATAAAGAGAGTAACATATTTGTAATGCTGACCAGGGCCCACATTAAAACATGTATTTGCAACAGTCTCTTTACGAGAGTAATGCTGTCTTGTTTATCAAATTCTTTGCTTCACCCTTACTAGATATTTCTAGTAAGAAAAGCAAAATGTAGAACAGACTGGCAACCGCTGAGCCAAATCCAATTGCAGAACAATTTGAGACTTATGCTTCTAACTAGCAATATTTTTATTTCCTATCAGTTGAAATATGGACTAGGATCCAATAGACCTGTTGTAGTTGTAGTTGTAATTAAATTTATTTATAGGCCGCCCTTTTCCCTGAGGGGACTCAGGGCGGCTAACAACTTATATGGGAGGGGAAACATACAATGACATATAACACAATGTATAATTAAAATCGAGCAACATTCATTCAACATTCGGGTGGGGGCGGATTATACTCTTTACCCCCAGGCCTGACGGGATAGCCAGATCTTGAGGGCTGTGAGGAAGGTCTGAAGGGTGGTGAGGGTACGAATCTCCACGGGGAGATCGTTCCAGAGGGTTGGAGCTGCTACTGAAAAGGCTCTCCTCCGCGTAGTTGCCAGCCGGCACTGGCTGGCAGATGGCACTCGGAGGAGGCCTAATCTGTGAGATCTGATGGGTCGAGAGGAGGTAATTGGCAGGAGGCGGTCTCTCAAGTACGCAGATCCACTACCATGAAGGGCTTTATAGGTAGTAAGAAGCACCTTGAAGCGCACCCGGAGTTGCCTTTACATATCAGCATAAATTTATACAAAAGAGCAAATGTGCAATTATAGCTGTGATACAAATTTTGTCAGTAATTTTTAGTATTAATAGAATAATATGGTGTAGTAGTTAAAGGTACCAGGCTGGAAACCAGAAGACTGTGAATTCTAGTCCCACATTAGGTATGAAGCCAACCGGGTGAACTTGGGTCAGTCACTCTCTCAGTCCAAGGAAGTAGAGAAGGGAAAAACACCTCCAAAAATATTGCGAAGAACACTTTTTTCAAGAGTAATTTAAAGGCAAAAACAATAATAATGCAGATCTAATCTATACAATATTTTTCAGAGAGAATAAATAAGAAGAGAAGCTGCTGACTTAAGAAACATATACTATGTGTTGAAAAAAGTATTGTTTGCCAATCTAAAAAAATAGTGTTAACTGGAAATATCATGCACAAACACAAAAACATGAAAATTTAGGTATGATATCTGTAAATATGAGGCAAAAACTCTGCCGGAAAGCTAAGTTCTGAAGAGATAGTAGAAGAACTGTATGATTGAATAGACAGTGTTTGAATATAGTGATAGAGATGCAACAGTGTGAATTTCAAAAGAAAAATATTCAATATACTTCAAAGATTATACTCAAACTTTGTATAAGGGATTTTACTGTTAGATAATAACTCCAGCAAAAATAAATAATTCTCTCTTCTGTAAATGTTGTAAATATAACAAACAAGTTGGATTTTTTTTAAAAAAAATACATGATAGCAGTGTTGCAAGAACCAGAAAATGATGCTATGTAGAATACAACAAATTCTGCAACCCCACTGCAATCTATGATATTCATACTAAATTTTACTAACCCATGTATCCCTTCAAAATATATTAAATTAGCATTATATATACATATTAATGATTCCAAGGATTCTGTATGGCTTTTATAGGAAATGATTTCTGGTTTCCTCTTTGGAAGAACAGCAAACCAAATCTGGGAGAATACCTTGATGTCTAGAAACATGTATTGAAAAAATGAAATTGACATAGAATTTAATTCAACTAGGTTATCAACTAGAATTAAATTCTTAAGACTACAATCTTATGCATGTAATCATGCCATATCCAAAATTTGGGTTATGCAGTTTATATCCTATTTTTATACTGATTTAATATATTATTTACTCACTATAGTTTTTCAATGACTTCATTTGGGTTAGCCAAGCAGGGTCATTGATCAAAAAATTATATCTTATAATTATATCTTATAATGTCACAAACTTCTAATGATTATTAATTGCATGATATTTGATATTTGTGGCTCATTTTCCTGTATTTTCTCCCTTTATTTATTTATCAGCACAAATGCAACACAAATGTAACAAAGGCAACAGTAAAAATAATGGCTTTCTGTCGTGATGGTCTCTTGTGACGAGCCGATAGACAGAGAAAAGGAAGCAGTCTGCTTCCTCCCATATTTGGGCATACCAGGGGTTGTGACACTAAATACATACCTATTTCCCTGGCTCAGCTGATAAAGGAGGAGAACCTTGTGGCTTAGTGGTTAACATAACTGCTTAATATGTAATACAGCACAGGTTCAAATCCCAGTAAGGGTATGTGTGTGTTGCATTTGTGCTGATAAATAAATAAAGGGAGACTAGTATAGATCTATTTCAAGCTATTTTAGCTCTCATCAGCTAGCCATACCCTTACTGGGATTTGAACCTGTGCTGTATTACATATTAAGCAGTTATGTTAACCACTAAGCCACAAGGTTCTCCTCCTTTATCAGCTGAGCCAGGGAAATAGGTATGTATTTAGTGTCACAACCCCTGGTAAGCTATAAATTTAGCTATTTATATATATTCATAATTTAATTTAAGCAGGAATTGACAGATTACATAGCAAGGCAGATTCTACATCTGGGACATGGCTTCTAGGAAAAGAATCAAGAGATGAATTAAAAACAACAAATGGAATGACTTAAACAAATACAAGCAATAAATACCAATGTTTAATATTAAATATTAAAGAAAGCATAAATATTTAAGTAGTGGTTAATGGCTGGGGGAAAAGAAGGAAATGAAGGCAGGAATGTATCACCAAAATTCCCTTCCCAATGTTTTCAACTTATGTTTTATTTTATAGTTTTAAATTTGCATTTTGTATCTTTATTTTTGGTACTTCTTAACCGTATATAGATGAACTTTCTGTCACTTATCTATCCATTCATATAAAAGTATTTCATGATCTGCAATTTATTTGTTCAATCTGTATTTGACATTTGTTCAAAAATATATAACAACACGGACAGATGAGGAAAAGAAAAAAAAAGAGAAGATTTTCAGACATGAAGAAAACCAACACAGAATGAGTAGAACTGGTTAACTCAACAGATTTACAAAGAATCTTAAGACAAAGTTGGAAGAATTCCATTACTTTGTCGCCTGTCATCAAAGTACTTCCATTTCAAGACAGCAGCATATTGATATCCAATCCATATTTCCTTATATTTTTCTCTAAGAAAAAGGGTCCTTGATTTGTGGGACAGATTTCCTGCAGCTCTCATTTTCTCATCACAATGCTCATCACAATACTAACATTTATTTCTTGACACAAACTCTTTTCAATTGATGTGCCCACATGATAAATTATGTCTCTCGTCTGTATTTTTCTGATGGAAGCTCTAGGCAGTTCTCAGGGAGTTAAATCAAAGGTTATAAAATTTACTACTGTATTTATTTTTTGTCTTACAGAAGCAATTTTCATGGCAACATGAGCGTTTATCTTGTGCCTAGTTATTACATGGAGGACACAGTGCTTAAAATGAACCTGTATGGCAGATTTAATTTAGTTGACTTGCAGCCCTATGTTTTATTCTGTCAATATAGCGGGTACTTCAATGGAAATATAAAGAAAGAAGGGCTATAGAAAATAGCATAAACAGCAGCAGCCAATTTTTAATAATCGTTTCATCCCCTTTGATGAAATCAATTGCTTATTCTGGCACATAGGTAAGGCAGAATGGCACAAAGAACACTTGAAGCACAATTGCAATCACTTGATAGGACGTACCACATCTTTTATATTTCAGAAGAAAAGGAATGTCAGCAGGTGAGGTAAGCTATTTTTTAATACTTCTAAACGCAAATACAGAAAGCAACAAGATTTTTTAAGGTTTTTAAAAGATCCCCCCCCATAAAATCCATTTCTATTGTATTACTAATAACTTTTTAAAAATATGAACACACACACACCTGAGAAATAGACAGAGTGATTAGGCGATATTATTAAGCTCTGTGTGTGCTGTATTTAAATACAGTTCTATCCGAAGGGAAAATATTCATTCTTGAATATACAGCATTTCCAAGAAGATATATCCTTTATTTGTCAAAGTATCCCTTATGGCCAACTACAGAAGGTGCAACTGTCTTATAATTACAACCCCAAAAGGACCATATTGCAGCTACCCTTTCATTGGGCAAGAAAGAAAAGCCATGTTTCCTATTTAAAGAAAAAAAGAAGTTATTTGGTCAACCTTGCTATTCATCTTTCATCATGATGAAAAATATTTCATTAAGATTATGAAATATTAGTATTGCATTATATTTACTTAATAATAATACAATATGAGATATTATTGTAACTAAACTCTTCACATGAAATATTTAAAGAAAATGGTGTACTAATGCAAACAGCAAGATTTTATTTATGAATCTACTGGTTTTAGATTTCTATTTTAGTTTTTACAAAGGATACACTTATACGCCCTTCCTCTACCCGAAGCAACCCTGTGTAGTTGCATCCAGAGGATGAATGAACAGCCCAGAATCATCCAGTGAGTTATGAGTTATGAGTTATGTGTTATGAGTTATGAAAGTTTATTTATATGCCGCCCTTTTCCCTGGGGGGACTCAGGGCGGCTTACAACTCAAGGGGGGGGGGGAAACAAACATTTAACACCTAAAACAATACATAGTTAAAAGCACAACATTCATACCATTCGGGTGGGTTACAATCTTTAGCCCCAGGCCTGACGGGATAGCCAGATTTTAAGGGCTGTGCGGAAAGTCTGGAGGGTGGTGAGGGTACGAATCTCCACGGGGAGATCGTTCCATAGGGTCGGAGCTGCCACCGAGAAGGCTCTCCTCCACGTAGTTGCCAGTCGGCATTGACCGGCAGATGGAACTCGGAGGAGGCCTAGTCTATGGGATCTAATCGGTCGCGTGGAGGTAATTGGCAGTAGGCGGTCTCTCAAGTACCCAGATCCACTACCATGAAGGGCTTTATGGGTGACAAGTAGCACCTTGAAGCGTATCCGGAGATCGACAGGTAGCCAGTGCAGCTCGCGGAGGATAGGTGTTATGTGGGTGAAGCGCGGTGCACCCACAATCGCTCGCGTGGCCGCATTCTGGACTAGCTGAAGTCGCCGAATACTCTTCAAGGGCAGCCCCATGTAGAGCACATTGCAGTATTCCAGCCTAGAGGTCACAAGGGCACGAGTGACTGTTGTGAGAGCCTCCCGGTTCAGGTAGGGGCGCAACTGGTGCACCAGGCGAACCTGGGCAAATGCCCCCCTGGTCACAGCTGACAAATGGTGTTCAAAAGTCAGCTGTGGGTCCAGGAGGACTCCCAAGTTGCGGACCCTGTCTGAGGGGTGTAATGTTTGACCCCCCAGCCTGAGAGATGGGACACTTGCCGAATTAATGGGAGGGAAACACAACAGCCACTCGGTCTTATCTGGGTTGAGCACAAGCTTGTTAGCCCTCATCCAGTCCCTAACAGCCTCAAGGCCCTGGTTCATCACGTCGACCGCTTCATTGAGTTGGCACGGGGCGGACAGATACAACTGAGTATCGTCCGCATACTGGTGGTATTTTATCCCGTGCCGCCGAATGATCTCACCCAGTGGTTTCATGTAGATGTTGAAGAGTAGGGGGGACAAGACCGAACCCTGCGGCACCCCATATGTTAGGGGCCTAGGGGTCGATCTCTGCCCTCCAACTAACACCGACTGCGACCTGTCCGAGAGGTAAGAGGAGAACCACCGAAAGACAGTGCCTCCCACCCCCACCTCCCGCAGGCGTCGCAGAAGGATACCATGGTCGATGGTATCGAAAGCCGCTGAGAGGTCAAGGAGAACCAGGATGGAGGCGTGGCCTCCGTCCCTAGCTCTCCAGAGGTCATCGGTCAATGTGACCAAAGCGGTTTCTGTGCTGTAGCCAGGCCTGAAGCCAGACTGGAATGGGTCAAGATAGCTAGCTTCCTCCAAGGACCGCTAGAGCTGAAAGGCCACCACCTTCTCAACAACCTTCCCCACGAAGGGGAGGTTGGAGACTGGATGATAATTGTTAAGAACGGCTGGATCCAAAGATGGTTTCTTCAGGAGGGGTCTCACCACCGCCGCTTTAAGTGCGGGGGGAAAGACCCCCTCCCGAAGGGAGGCGGTAACAACCGCCTGGATCCAGCCCCGTGTCACCTCCCTGCTGTTAGCAACTAGCCAGGAGGGGCACGGGTCCAGTACACATGTGGAGGCACTCACAGCTCTCATGGCCTTGTCCACATCCTCAGGGGCAACATCCTGAAACTCAACCCAGCGATGGTCTACCAGATTATCCCCTTGTGCCTCGGCTGGATCTGCAAAATCGGAGTCCAAGTCCGACCGAAACCAAGCAACTTTGTCCGCTAAGAACTGGACGTAATCCTCAGCCCTACCCTGCAGGGGGTCCCCCGTATCCCTCCTATTTAGGAGGGAGCGGGTTATCCTGAACAGGGCGGCTGGGCACGACTCAGCGGAGGCAATCAAGGTGGCAATATAAGCTCTTTTCGCCGTCCTAATTGCCCTGATGTATTCCTTGATGCACGATGTTAGAAGTGCCCGGTTCGATTCGGATCTATTGGATCTCCATAAGTGCTCTAGGCGTCTCTTCCGGCGCTTCCTCTCCCGGAGTTCCTCGGTGAACCAAGGTGGCCTCCGGGATCCACTGCCTCGGAGCGGCCGTAGTAGCGCAATCTGGTCAAGAGACTCCGTCACTGCTGAGTTCCAGGCAGCAACCAGAGTCTCCACCGGACTGTGGGCGAGGGTATCAGGAATAACCCCAAGCTCTGTCTGGAACCTCAAGGGGTCCATAAGTCACCTGGGGCGGAACCACCTGGTCGGTTCCTCCTCCCTACAGTGGGGGTTTGGTCTCCGGAAGTCAAGCCTCAGTAGGCAGCGGTCTGACCACGACAGGGATATGATCTCATTACCCCTCAGACCAAGATCACAAGTCGACTGCTCCGAGAGAAATACGAGATCGAGCATGTGACCCGCTGAGTGGGTTGGGCCCCGAATTACTTGGGTCAAGCCCATGGCTATCATGGAAGCCATGAACTCCTGCGCCCCATCAGAGTGTTCACCGAGCGAAGGCAAATTGAAATCCCCCAGAACCATAAGCCTGAGGAACTCAATTGCCAGCTCAGCTACCGACTCGAGGAGCGAGGGGAGGGCTGCTGCAACGCTGTTGGGAGGCAGGTACGTTAACAGCAAACCCACTTGACCCTTGAGGTCCAACTTCACCAGCAGGGACTCACACCCGACAAGCTCCGGAGCAGGGATCCTACGAGGTGCTAGAGACTCTCAGATAACAATAGCCACACCTCCACCCCTTCCCTGGGCTCTCGGCTGATGGAGCACCTGAAAACCTTCTGGGCACATCTCTACGAGGGGGACTCCTCCCTCCGGGCCCAGCCAGGTTTCAGTAATACATGCCAGGTCTGCCCTCTCGTCTAAAATTAAGTCCCGGACGAGGGGAGCCTTATGAACTACAGACCTGGCATTTAGCGACAACAGCCTGAGACCAGGGTCCTGATTACTCGCGCCATCTGGCCTTGGAGTGGGACTCATAGGGCCGGAAGGAGGGATCTCTGTGACGTAGCGAGCCCTCCTTCCCCGGTAATGGCCAGCCCTAAAGTCCCCGCCATATCTGCCCCTCCCTGTTACGACCGTGATGCTCCGGCCCACTCCCGTGTCCGCAGTTCCCTCAACCACCCCTGTGGCTCCCGAGTTTTCCATAGTGAGAATGGATTAGAACCTAGGATCGCTTTGAGTTCATCAATAGCTAGCACAGACTCTCTAGGTCAGTGATGGCTAATCTTTTTGTTGTTGGGTGCCAAAAATGTGAGGGTCCCCAGCACCCATAATGCAAAGCATAGATTGTTCCTCTGGGGGGGCAGGAGGGCTTGTCCAGAACTTTTGGAGGCCAATTGGGGCTGTTTTTTGCCCTCCCCAGGCTTTCCTGAAGCCTGGGGAGGGCAAAAACGGCCTCCCCTGGCCATCCGGAAGGCCAAAAATCAGCTGGCCGGTACGCCCATGTGCATGGACAGCTCATGTGCCAGCAGATATGGCTCCATGTACCACCTGTGGCACACATGCCATATGTTCGCCATCAGGGCTCTAGATCATCTCAATCATCCCACTAGTCTGCCACTCACATCACTGAAGATGAAAATCTAATTACAAAGGTTCCTGAAGTCTTTCCTATTTTGAATCTAGGATAGCATATAAATTCAAAGATGATACCCAAATGTTAAGTGATAGCGACTAGTATGCTGGACAGCCTTTGTAGCACTGAGCCAAGGAAATAGTCTTGCTCAGGTATAATGATGCTGAGAATCTTTGCGAGTTTTAGTCACACTTATTTGAAAATCTTGCATTGGGTCTAAATAGTCTTTCATAAAAATGTCCACCATTAAACAGAAGGATGCTACAGGAATCTCAAGAGTTTCAAAAATGAAGACAAAGCTGGCTAGCCATGTTAAAACTGTGCCTTGCATAGTTTGAGCTACTAAAGCAATGTGTCAGGAATACCTGTGAGCTGCTGGAGGATGAATGCAATTAATGGAGGCTTGCTGTGATCTGTGGGTCCTTGATAGAACCTCATTGTGTTGGATTCAACTTCTTAGGGACAAATGTTCTCACACTGACAACACAGGAAAACCCCAAGAAAATAGAGGAGGGGTGTAAAAAGTACATTAAACTCTAGAGAAAACATATTTAACAATGTACAAAACTATAAGAGGGATGTGGAAATATTAAAGGATTTCCAAGTACCTTTAAGAGAAGCCAGCTTGTCATCCACTTGACTATTTTTGCTGCCCAACAGACATTCTGATAGAGATCCGTATTCACTACTCCAGGATCTACAACATTAACCGTCACATGGCTTCCTTCTAACGTCAGGAGATGTTGCAGTTGATAGCTGAATAATACAAGGGCAAGTTTGCTTTGAGCATAAGCTCCATGAGGTGAATATAAGCAACTGCAAATAGAGGGGAAAAAAGAATCATATAAATATAATTTCAGAGTGAAGCATGGCACAGTTTTCAGATATTTGCTGATGATAACTTATGAAAGAGAATTATTAATTATGAAAAGGAAATTATGAAAAAGCTGTACACAGTAGGAACTCTCTATAATTACTTATCATCTTGCAGAAACCAATGTAGCCTATACAGAGTGATTTATGGAAAATGTTTGAGATAATATAAACCAGAGATGGGCAACTTTTGACAGCTAGGGACTTCACCACTGCCTTTTAGGGTGGAGATGGAGTGTTAAAGTGGATTGAATTTTCCTTGGTTTCAAGAAAAATCTTTGAAGCCTATTATAAGACAATTTTAATTTTTCTTTTGCATGAAAATAGTAAAAGATTATGTACCATTTTTCATAGTAGTTGTCAAAGGAGACTCTAGAAGCCATAGAGAAGATCACATGAAACACTATAATCAAATAGTGTCTCATAGCACTATCTCAAACTAACTTTTTAAAAAGGCATTATCTTTTGTGAATTTATGTCTTTTAATGAAATATGTTAACATTTAAAGGTACAACTAGAATCTTTCTGATTTGTAGCTAATATACTGTAGACTATCAATTTTTTTCTCCTATAATATAGATTATAGCACATGTAAAAAAAACTGTTCTTCCTTAGAATATTACAATCAAAATACCTTATATGATTCCATTTTCTCTGGTTTCCAAAATTCCTTTCCTGCTTCAAATAAAGGCAATCTCATGCTATAGGGTTGCACAAGCCAGATCTGTGGTAATGATCTACTATACATTAAAGAGTTATGTGTGCTTTTCCATAGTAATATAATTTATCTTAAAGAATATTGACAATGGCTTTTTTAATGCAGAAATGATGAGGTCTATTTTTTTACACATTCATTTCAAATCCCTTTCCTAGAAATGTATAGATCCCGTTCAAAACACTACTGAACAAGCCAGTGTCAAAAACTGAAAGTTTCAATAGGACTCGGAAGATTTCCAGTCTTCAGACACCGCAAACAAATGTTAATGTGGAACTTAATTCAATGCAGTTTTTATTGTGCAGGCACATGATTGCTAATTAGGGGTCATCAATTAGTATATATTAGCTTTGGCTTTTTCCATACAGATTTAATAAATGTTTTTTGTAACTGGCACACACACTGTGGTCAGATACACAAATGTCCACACTGTATGCCTCTGATTATGATGTCACTGAAGTCCTGTAACGTTAAGAATTTCTTGAACATTAATATTGAATATAATTGGAAAATGTTAGTATAAGCTTTGTGGTTAGAAAAACATTCAAGAGATCACAATCAGAGATAAAAATAAAAAAATCTGTCTGATATTTAGATTTAATAAACTGCTACCTTTACTAATATGCTTATTTAATATGAAAATGAGTAATTCATATAATTATCTGGAGATGCTGGTCCTTATCCTTTTGCTATTAATAAGAGAAGATGGAGAAGCCTAGTAGTCACAACAGACAGACAGATATGCACACATAAATGTTGTGGCATTATTGTTGTTGATGTTATTATTTTATTTAAGGCCAACCTGGGCATTTTAGGGCACCTAAGCCACATCTGGCTCTTGGCTGTCCCTGTCTGGACTGAGTAATGTCAAAAGTTAGAAAATGAAATGTAAATAAATGCACTTCAGGGAGGCAGGAGAAGAAGCTGAGTGCGCTCCTTTAATTGGCTGGTGAGAGAATGAGCTTTTTTCCTGCCTACAGCAGAAGAGCAGCAACATAGCTCAGGTGAGGCAAAGCTCTGTGCTCCCTCCCTCCTTCTATGCTTCCTCCTCAACACATATGAGCTGGCATCAGAATTAAGTTCAGCCCTCCACAACAGTCCCACTTTAACCACACAAATATATTTATGTCCTGTTTTATTTATTGAATTTGGTTTTTATTTTTGCTATTTTGGTTTCCTTTAATTTAAACATTTCTCTGATTAACTGCCCATCAGTTACAATATTTGTCAGAAAGAAATAGATGTAATTGCATCATATATCTGGTAGAGGATACAAATTAGACATACCTACTTAATTTCAATTTGGATATACTGATTATAAAAATGCAAGATGCTGCGAGATTAAGAATGACTATTGTAATCTTATGTTTAGCTAACTTATTTTTATACTATTTGATGGAAATTAATCAACTTAAGATGTATCATTATTAGTTTTTACTCTTTTACAACAGCAAGAAATACAACCGGCAAATTGTTTATTGATATGAATAGCAATACCATTTAGACTTTATAGTACTTTACAGCCCTCTCTAAGCAGTTTACAGAATCATTATATTGTCCCCAACAAATATAATAGGGTCTCTTGAATCAAATTTTTAGAAAATTTCAGAAGGTGCCTTAATGGGTGTCTGTAGTAAATGGTTAAAAAAAGTCAAGATAAAGGACACAATGATGTGACTGAAGATCTTCCTTGTGTTTAGGTATATCAAAAACACACGAAAACCAAAAAAAACAAACAAACACATGTTACAGAACACCCCTTACACTTTTTTTACATCAATTCATAATCCCTAAAATGCATCCATTTAATAACACACAGTATATCCATTAAATACATACTGATAAGTACATATCTAAGTGACACTACTTTCTCCCTTTAAAGATGATGTGACAAAGTATGTGTTAAGATAAATAATAGATATACCAGTAATTGACATGGTGCATACACAAATAGTTTAGATCAATGTTTTTCAAACTTGGCAATTTTAAGATGTATGGACTTCAACTCCCAGAATTCTACCACCAGCTCATGAACAAGCACTGTTGAATATTTCACTTCTTAGAAGTTACTACCAATCTATGATAATAGATATATTGAAGCCCTCAGACTAAGAGACAGTTGTTATCAGAGGTTAGAGGTTCAATGACCTCATCTCCCAAAATGATGAGAGCGACTATTTTAGTATATCTTTTTGTGATTGTACAACTACTTTACCAGCAGAAGGCACTAAATCACTTGTTTTCTATCTATTGGGCCATATGTCAGGCAAAACAAGAAACATAAAAGCATTTACATACACAGAATATATGTATTTTAAAGTAAATATAAAAGTAATCAGGTATAAACATGGAACTATAGTTAGAAATTATCCTTTGTTGGACAAAGTATACGTGGAGGAACATTGTCCATGGGATCGGACATGACTTCGCAACTAATAACATGTGACAAATAACCTTAATTTTTAAGTTTGTAGATTGCTATCTATGACAGCAAAGCAAACAAACATTTTAAAAACTATATTAAAATTATATCCTCCTTAGAATGAGGTTACAATCTTACATAGAACAAAGAATGAAGAATGATAGCATTAAGGAAGATGAGTTTGTATAGTGTACAAGGTATTGTAGGAAGTTATCACCTAGCCCTCTCCCCCAAAATGAACTATCCTAGGAAATATTGAAAAGGCAGAATATTATGTTTCTCTGGATGTGAAAAGGAAGAAACATGTTTCAAAAAGACAAAGTAACTCTCTCTGCAGCTTCCTGCCCCAACCACTTTGTCCATGAGTCATTAAAGCCTGAGCCAGTCCCTTTACATAATAAAGAGTCCTCCCCTTCAGCTCCAGGGGATGGGATTAAGGCATGATAATATTGGCCTTTTACCCAACTGACCACATGGCATCTGAAAATTCAACCAAACCTGGACTCAGCCTAGAGTGTTGCCCCTGCATGGCCCCATGTGAATCTGACAACCAATCAGAATACATTTCTTACACATGAACAGGAAACAGATAGGTGGGGCCGAAAAGATTATAAAAAGCCCTGCAAGCCCTTCCCTCGACCCTTCTTCTTTTTTTTTTAATAAATGTTTTTTAATTTTAATTTAAAACATGTACAGCATCTTTCTTTACATCTGTAGAAAATGTATCAATCAATTACAGATAAGTTTTGGTACATCTCCTCCACAGTCAACCAACATAACTCATATTAACTCAAGCATTATTATATATCCATTTTCATTTAACTGTAATTATTATTTAAAAATATTAATAAAAGTAATAATCTTGAACAATACCTGCCCACACCGGTGGGAAAAGAAAAAATCAAAAAAAAAAAAAAAAAAGGGCAAATAAAAAATAAAAATTAAAATAAAAAATAAAAATAATACAAAAAAAGACAAAAACGACAAGAGACAAGACAGGAAAACAAAACAAAACACAGGTGTCTATTATGAAAAAAAAAAAGTATATCAACTGGTTACAACATGCTTTGGTGCTTCTCTTCCATTAACTCATATTAATTCAAATATCTTAACTCGAATATTTACCATATCAACATCATTATACCTCCAGTTTTAATTACCTATGGTTATTTAAACATCCTTCATCCTTAGCTATGCTAAAGAATTAATCCATAACACATGCTGACAATTCATTTACTTATTTATAAAATCGTCTATTATCATCAAGTCCTCATGTCCTATTTTAGCTGGACATCCATAGTATTTAATTATATCATATATCATAACATTTTCCCAGTATTGATTAACATTTGATTGTATGTATTTTATTTAGTTTTTTTAATAGTGATAATTATTGTAGTTAATACTCTTTATGTATAATCTAAAGATGTTTTCTCATATCCAATTGTTAGTTATCATATCAACTCCACATTATATACATTACTATCAATATCAATTATTATTCAACTATATCTGTTACAAAAAAAAACAATTAGGTTTAGCTAGTTTTCAATTGTATTCTTCAATCTATCAGCCAGTTCCAAATTATATATATTACTATCCATATCAGTCATTGTTCAGCTATATCTATTACACATTAAGGTAATCAGATTTAGCTAATTTTAAATTACGTTCTTCCATTTGTCAGCCAGTGTCTCTCCAATAGCAAAGTCTTCTCAAGCCAATTGCCACGCGTTGGATAAATTTACCAAATGTTTTCATAAGCAAATCCAGACGAAGGTATTTTCGCACCTTTGGACTCTGAATGTCAGTGATGAAATAATAATGTTGTCCTGGGCTTGTAAAATTTTCCAAGTTAACTTTAATTCTCAAGGGTGGATTTTCCATTCCTCCTGCACTCTGTCTCTTTAAATGAGTCTTCTTTATAGCTCCCCCCCTCCTTTCTTCCTCTGAGATAGACCAGACACCATTTCTCACATTTTCCATTTGTATTTCAGGAACATTTAAACATTCAACGATCTCAGTTTTTACTTCATATTTTAAAATCAGATGATCCAATTTTCTTTCCAGCCTTTGATAAGAGTCAAAAAGCCCTCTACATGCGGAGAAAAGAATCTGAAATGAAATCTTAGAGGTATTTTGAGACGCCATGATGTGTCGCAGTTAAAAATTGCAAGCTCTTTTTTTTTTCCACAGACTTCGAAGCACTTTTCTTAGTCTCTTGCAGGCTGTGCAATCTTATCTGATCGTAAACAGAGCCAAGTAATAAAGTAATAAAAATGTCGAATTGTGACGGGCTAATTAGTAGAAAATAAATTTTACGATCCACTTAGGGAGAGTCAGAGGGGGGAGGATGTCGAGGAGTTTCTTGAAGCATTTAAGAAGTAAAGTAACCACAAGCCATAAATCCATTAAAAAAAGCCAATTCGCCGCTAAATTTCCCTATTCTTTGGTTTCAGTTAGCTTAAGTTTTTAACGCGAACAGTCTCTCTTGGATAATAAAATCAGCTTACCAGATGACATCACTTCTACCATTCTTAGGGGCAACCTGCAGTTTCAGTTAGCACGCAGCTAATCCAGAAAGGAATTGGCACGAGGAGTTAATACCCCCCCCCCCAGAGACTTGCGGGTGTCTCTGAGGTCCTGGGTCTCTCCTCACCTTCACTGTCGTCTCCGGGACAGCTAGAGTTCAAAGAACCCGTCCAAAAATCCTTCGGTATAGAGGAATTTCAGGAGTAGCCTGAAACTCCATCTTCTCACTGCTAAGCCCCGCCTTCTTCCCCCCTCGACCCTTCTTCTTCACCCAATATCTGGAAGCATGTGATCACCTTTTCCCCAGGACTTCAAGCCATGTAGCCCTGTCTACCATTAAAACCATCTTTCTAAGCATGCCTCCAGTGTCTTTTTCCCCACTTGGAGCCGAACCCAGAAGGACATTTCTTCCAACAGTATCTTGCACTAATGCACTATATATTATCTTAGAATGAAACTTATTTTGTCTGGTTCAATATCTTGTACTTTAGGCATTTTTTTCATATTCCATTGAACAAAAGATGCAGCACTATATGACAAATAATGTAACATATAGCACTAATCTAAATTAGGCTTCAATTACTGTTTCTATTGTGCTAAGTTCTTTCATTCATTTACCTACTTCTACTTAATATTGCTCATTATTAAGGGAAAAATGAATGGATATTGATTGACACAAGTTGGAATAATACATCAAGGACTATTTCATGTCAGTTCTAACTTTCTAGAGGCTTTTTACCTATCAAGACTTTTGTTTGAGCTTCCTCTTTAGAGATACGTAATTGGGTAGAGCTTACAATTAGAGAGCTATAATTAAATTACTGCTGCCAGGAGTCAGGATTTTCTGGCTCATAAAAAAAGGTATATATTTTTATATCAAGGCTCTAAACGTCTGAGTTGCTATTTGGAGACTAAGAAGGTCACAATTATTTCCAGGCCCATAATGAGTTTTGAGAGCACTCTGTTCTGCCTATGGAAGACTGATAATTTACTTAAATATAAAGCTGGAACAATTGAAAACTTAGTACAGTTGTTCAGGTAAAGTGAAAAGCAAAGCATGAGTGACTGTCTATATTTTATCACTTCACAAAGTATGCAGCAATGGTAGAAGAAAGTTTTGAGTGTTTCCACTTCATCAGATAGAAATAAACTTGTATTTAATTTCCTAGAGATATTTGTCAGGGGAATAATTTATGGCAATAATCTCAGTTCTTGTCACCTATGCAATTTATGCAATTCTATTTTTGTTGGCAAGAAAACTTTATATAAATGTATTTGCACACTAGATTACTCACACTGCACTGGGAGCCATTTTGGAATAGAGTAGCATAATACCATCCCTAAATTAATTGCTGACAATAGGGGAGAAATTCATTTGTTATTTTTTGCACACTACTCATACCTTACTATTTAAATCTATAGCTTTGAAGTGACACAAAATTTTGAAAATTAGCAGTTCAAAAAGAGGAATATTTATTTGAGAATAACATGAAGGACTCATGGCAACTGCATAAAACTAACTGTTCTTTCAACTAAAATGGATGGAGAAAGTCCTTCAGGAAAGACAATGGATTTCACAGATATCCGTACACTTACCCTTAATCTTCTCATGACTGTACATGCATACCTACTGTAGTTTTAAGTATAGAATATCCTAATCAATAAATAAATCAACAAACCTGCTTCTTCTTTTAATATTCACTTATAGTTAAGCATATTAATCCAAGTGTTTTTCAGATATTGGTCTTAATTTCTTTAATTGTGTTTGCATGCACATATGCCAACATGTTTATTTATAAATAAATTCCAAACAGTATACAAAAGGAAGTATCCATGGGCGTATTTACTGTCTGAATATAATGAAAGTACTTCTGCAACAATGCCCAAGCAGCCAGGCCTATTCTACTTATCAAGTTGTCTAGATACTTGCTTTTAACCAGTAAAGCAGAGTTGAAGAATTATGCTCCCCTTTCATGACTTGTAGACTTCAACTTCAGAATTTCTGAGCCAGACATACTGGCTCAGGAATTCTGGGAGTTGAAGTCCACATGTCATAAAAGGGTCATAATTCCCCACTCCTGCAGTAAAGGAAAAATAACTAAAAAGAGACTTGTTCTCTTCTCTGGAATGAATCCCTCCTAACTTCATACTATATTGAGCATTCAGGCTATACTGAATTAATTTGACCAAGACCTTCTTGAAAAACAGCATAATCAAGTAAATATGTATGATATGATTGTGAGTGCTGCTGGTTTTTCTAAGACGGGATGGGGAACCTTGACTTGTAGACTTCAACTCCCAGCATTCTGGCTCAGGAATTCTGGGAGTTGAGGTCCACAAGTCATAAAAATCAAGGTTTTCCACCCCATTCTAAGATATTGCTTGTATTCATTTATCAACATTGCTACAGTTATTAAAGAATTGTTTCCTAAAATCACAAGACAGATTATACTGCATGTATGGTTGGTTTTAGTAAATAAATTGGTCACTTAATATAACACTTTGAAATGTTTTTGGTTCACTTTTATCTATGTGTTAACTAAAGGATTCATGGTGATGACAGCACATATAAAATTATTATGTTTGCTTGTTCTACATAACTAAGTTTTCTTGAATACAGGTACACATTTTTTAAAAAAAAATGTTTGTTCTTGTAATCTTTCTTGATATGCAGACATTTCTCCTTATTGACATGGTCAATCATTCTCTTCTACCATTAGAGTGTATTGTGTATACTCTACCACTAGAGCATATAGTATAGCTAAATTTTTTCTCATCTTTTGCCTTCTCTATGCCTTCTCTATGTCTTTGATCATATCTCTAATCCTATTTAAATCCCCATCTTCTACATAACTATTTTTCACACTATCATGAACTTCTGCAGCTTTGTAATCTTAAAGCTCTATGCATCATTCTTCTCTGTTCTGTTTCTGCTAAGTGCAACGAAACGAAGTTGGCTAGTTGTTCTTTCAGTTTATTTTCTTTCTTTCTTAATACAACTGCATGTTCTTGCCAGTATAAAAGACTGTTTACATTAATCAATTTTTCAAATCTGGGTAGTCTTTTTCATACTGTAATTAAAGACTCTTTAATGTTACCTGAGTCATGTTATTTTTAAAGGTACAGGATTATGATAAGCCTATTTGCTTTAATGGATTTTGGAAAATGAATAGATTAAAATCTATCAAATTGTAAAAATGAAAAATTGGTCTTGTTTCCCCCCCCCCCCAGCTGAAAATTGATTCCACATAGCTTCATTAAGGTCATGATGGACAAAGAGAGAGATACAGCAAGAAACTGGGGCCAGCCACTTGCGGGAATGGCAAGGCTGATGATTTATACCTTCAGCCTTAGCATTCATCTCTAAACCAGGTCACTAAGAACTTCACTAGACTTGAGCTCTGACTAGTGCTATTGAATGCCAAGGTCATAAACAGTAAGACTGCCTTCATCTATGATTTGATTGTGGATGAGGAAGCAGGCTGGCATGTGTAACTGAGACCTGGATGAGAACCTAGATAGGATGCAGAAAATGGGCCTGGCAGTGGAAGAGAATCTCTTTAGAAATCTATACATCCCCCACAATAACCTCATTTAAATGTAATTATTTGGATTCAATTGACTTGGGTTTTTTGCCCAATTCCACCCTTAATTTTTGGACTTTGGCTTCAGAATTGTGCATTAATATGAGTACACAGTTCTAAAATGTGTGATTTACACATATGTATTGTGTGAAGGGGATTGGTCTGAATCCAGAGGCACTTAGCAATATTAACTGAAAAAGAAACAAGATGGGCAGTGTGAAAGTTTGCATTTTGCTTTTTCTGGGTACCAAGCACGGAATACTTTCCCCTTCGGATAAATACAGGAATATTTGGTACTTGAGTTTTCAAAGATTTAAAACTATTAACATTTCAAAGACATAAAGAAAGCTTTTGAAGGCGGAAGAATTTCTGCAGGGACACACTCAGAACATAAATATTTTTGATGCAAAATCTCCTATGCTTCAGAATTTATCATGTTCTTATAGTGAGAATGCAATAACAAATACTAAGGCACAAGGTAGTTTCAGGATATAATAACTAATTAGACCTCAAATCCTTTTTGTATGTGGGCAGGAATCATTGTACTATGTGGCAAAATGAAATATAATCTATGAACAGCCAGTTTTGTGTAGTGGTTAAGATATCAGACTCGAAGCTGGGAGAATGTGTGCTCTAGTGCTGCCCTAGGCACAAAGCTAAATGGGTGACCTTGGAATAGTCGCTTTCTCTCAGGGGTAAGAAAAAGACAATGGCAAACCATTTCTCAAATCTTGCCGAGAAATCTGCAGAGACTTGTCCAGCCAGTCTTGAAGAATCAGACACAACTGAAGCAGGGGGAAAAAAATCTCTATCACAGTAAAATGTAAAAATGGAAACAGATGAGATCAATAATAGCTATTCATAGAATAAATTACTGAAATTAAGGATTGCTCTTAATAAGTGCAGATGCAATGTTTTAATATACAGTCATAGAGTAAACCATGAGTGGGAAATTCAACAGACTTCGCTTTTACAAAAGGAGCTACCTTATTGCTTGCCCATCCTAAAGAATCTGAAGTCAGATTCTTATGAGGCAGTGCTGCTTCTTGTTTTCCTGCTTGAAAAGGAAGCACATAATTTCAAAAAATATAAAGGCTCTCAATGCAAATTACAGCACTTCTTTTGAAGTAAATGATGGACTTTTATAACAGGGCAGAGAACTATCCATTAGAAGAATTTTTTACTCTGGAATGAATGAATATAGAGGTACATTATTCCTTTGTATATGCACACGCAGTTTCAAAGATATGCAGTAAAGAAAAAAATTGCACATCTAAATTATACATTAATTTAACTACCATTAAGTCTTGTGCTAGTCCAAAGCTCTACAAAATGAAATGAGGACATTATTTCAGCTTTTGAAAGCAAGAAAAGAAGTATTTGCATGAGGTGAAGATTTACAACACATTTCAAAAACTACTCCCACACTCAGGAACAAAATACTTAAAATTGTATGTTCTAAACATATTTCTTCCATTAAGAAAGAAAACTAAAGTGATAGATACAGAGGAAGAGAAGAAGAATGATCTAATTCCTCCATTCTGAACAGCATCCCTAAATGAAATCAATTTATTTTGCAATTAAAGGATACTACATCTAATCTGAGCGTTTTCTGGATGTGCTGATTTTAACTTCCAGAATGTTGAGCCATTGCTGCAAATTATAGGAACTGAACTGCATACATTAGAAAGACACAAACTGTGGGGTCCTCAGTGGAGCATGCTGATACACAGCTACCAAAGTTCCAAATGAACTGTGAAGTTCCTATCAAAACTGGGCTTAGACTAATACTTCCTAGAAAACCATCTTTATTCCCACTGGATCTACAGAATCATTTTAAAGCAAAGTGTGATTTTATTGTGATTCAAAGCAAAAGACCACTGGAGATGAAGATGCCCCTGGGTGTGGTCTAAAAACAATCTCTATACTTCAGCCAACAGATGATAACTCTGGCCAAGCACTTTGTGTCCTACAGAAAGCAAAACCTTTTTCTGACAAACAGTTTGAATTGTTTCACTCCATTAAGGTTTAATGCTACTTTCCACAATACGTTTTTGACCCAGTGTTTTAGGACTATTATTCATCATATGCGACTCCAAATAATAACTAGAATAAGTGATAAATTTTCTGCAATAGCTTTACCAGCATGAATTGAACTGTAACATTATGTGACCTAAGCTGTTGAACTATGAAAATACTAATCAGTACAGTAAATCAAAGAGGAAAGATAATATGTAACTCATGCGCAGTATGTTTTCACAAATGGGTGCTATAAATCATGAAAAAAATTTACACATCCCAAATGTACATTTATATATACTTAATACCAATTTGTAAAGTATTCTAATTTCACACTAACACTAGACTTAACCCTTCTCATTTTTATTATCAGTCTTCTGACATATATGTGAAGAATGATGGAAATATTCTTGCACTGCTAAGGAATAAGGAACTGAGAGCATACATAGGATATTTTGTAGTTCTGTAAAACAGATTTAATACACAAATAGAACCACTAATAATGAAGGAATGGTGCTTTTTATGCAGATAGTACTATTTTAGCATTAGTTTCCTGCAAATTGGTGCAATTTATTAAACATTGGGTATCATTTGTTTTTGTTTTTTTAAAAAACATAAATTACAAAAATTGGTCAGTTTATGTTTCAAGAGTTGAGACAAGGTGGCATTATTACCAAATTTAAAGAGAACTCTCTCCCCCCCCCCCTACACACGGACATTTTAATGTATAGAAATGCAACTAGTCCAAATGAGAAGGAAGTGAAGGGGGATTATTAATCTAATAATTCAAACTCAAAAAAGAAACATAGAGATATGGAAATGGGAACATGTCTGTGGAGACCGACGATTGGAAAAAAACTCTTGAATTTTACATTTAATACAATTACTATAATTGTATGTATATGGAAAAAGATTAATTTTTATTTATAAATAGTGAAGCTTACATTCAATTGGCTGTATTTCACTAATTTGCTTAGTATAAGAAAGTACCTTTAGATCATCTATCCTTAATAACTAATATGTCAGGAATTTTGATTAAATCGCCAATAATCAATAATTATAGCTACAGTTGTTATGGTATCTTCTTTTAAAGCAGTAAGATTAACAAGACCAAGCAAAGATGTACAAAGTTGACAGATGCAAGAGAGAGAACAAATTAATTCCATAATCAAAATGTAGCAAAATGTTGAGGTCTGGGCAGACAGATGAATAGAGAGATTTAAGTGGAACAAATTAAAACTAATACTTGCCAGAATTAACTGTCAAATTGCAAGTATGTTCAAGAAATCTGGTCTAATGCAGAACACAACTGATAAGAGAAAATGTCGACAAGAGGAGAAGTGCGAAATGACATTTCAAAGCTTCTCCCATCCCAAATTTGTTTAAAAGTTCTATAAGCAAACACCACATGCAAACCAACATAAAATAAATAAATCTGGACTATTTATATATAATGTTAAAAATGTTTTGAATATTTTATTTTTTCTGAAGCCAGCTTATGTAACATTTTTCATTCTTTGATCTTCTCTGCAGCCTCCCTCCTGCAAATCTTCTCTATGCAAACTCCCATTTCTTTTTAGTATATTTTAATCTGAAGGTAGTTATAGAATGTAAAGACAGCTGGCCCTCTCTATTCTGCTAATAAATACTCTTCAGTGGGTGGGAGGGATTAATAATATTAGGACAAAAAATTGCATACCTGCTTTGTAAATCATGAAGATGTAATTCACCTACATAATGGGTGGCTGATGAGAGGGTGACAATCCGAGCATTGTGGCTATGTGTTCCTGATTGCTTCAGGGTATCCAAGAGGAGATTTGTCAACAAGAAATGTCCCAGGTAGTTAACACCAAGATGCTCTTCAAATCCATCTTCTGTCTTCTTTTCAGGTACCAGCATCACTGCAGCTGGAGAGTTGAACAATAAGTGAACTTTGGTGGGTACATGCCTGATTTTGTTTCATATAACCAAGTAAAATGTAAGAAATGTATTCTTTCCCTATGGCATCCAATATATCTCACAGAAAGTCCATAAACAGGACATCCATAAATCAGCAGCATTTCCTTTTCAACTATCTCAGTATCACAATTAAAATAAGGCATACTATATGGAATACAATGTAAAATATATAATAGAAGATTAAAGTATGTACAAATTAAACAGAATTTTAAATGTACAAATCTTGCCCAGAAACTAACAATATTATATTGTGTTCTCTCATGCTGCCTTTAAGTCAAGTGTACACTGATGGGGGCACAAAGAGCAGGTATGCATATGTATTGTTGTCTGCATGTCAACACAATCACAAAAGCAGAAGCAACTGGATAGCCCCATTTGTTCAGAGTATCTCTGAATCTTGTTGTATGCTGTGCAGTCTATTCATTGAGTCCCATACTTCCCAGATTTTTTTCCAGTGCAGATTCATCAGAGGTATTAAAAAGTCAATTTCTACACACAGAAAATAATTGACCAAGGCTATCTCCACAGAAAACCAAACAAAAGCTAAAACTAACAAACCAACAGAAAAATGGTACATTTGTTTTATGCAGGAGAAAGGCAATTAAGAAAAATATTTGTCTAAAAATTAATGACTGAATTTGCAGCAGTTTTATTCTTATATGTGTATATTTGTTTGTGGTGAGAGAACTCTTAAGATTAGAACTCTAAGGTGAGCTGATTATTCTGTTGTGGAAGTAACTCAGATGCTAACACCTAGAACATTTATAAATTAAGCAAATAAAGATTCAAGTGCCAAATATGGAAATTAATTTAAAGATGCAGCATGAATATTCATTATTTTTATTCTTTGAAAACACAGAATATTTAGAGAGAGAAACTTAGTGGCTTTAATGGAATGTGTGGGTGACCTTGGGGAATGAAAAGAAGACATGATGTCTAGGAAACAATCAGACAAGAGAGGCAGAAACCCTGAGTAGCTTAAGAGCTGGGGAGGGGGTGGGGACTAAGGAAGGATTCGCCCTAATGAATCAGGCAATTAAAAGTTATGTGGGAATTTGCACTTTCAGACTTGCAAGTTCCTATTAATGTAACTTTACAGTAAAGTAGAATTAGTTCATCTAGTTGTGTGCCGAGTCTGGTTTACCTGGGAGAGCTGACAGTAACCCAGTTGTTTAAATCAGGCTTCTCAGTATGGTTCGTGGAGAAAAAAACCCAAAACATCTTCAAATTGTTGTATTTGGAAACTGTTTTTAATTTATTGCAGTTGTATAACAAGTCTGTACGGTAGTTTAATACCATTGAGTAAAGTGTTTTCAATCACAATATGAGAGGATACACCCAGTGAAGCTGGAATTTGAGAGCAATATATAAATGTCACAGATGAGCTTTTCGTAACACACAGACTGACAATGCTCAGAATAGGAGGGTTATGCAAGATACATTCTAATATGCATGATGCAGGCACTGGAGCAATACAGCATTTAACTTCTAAAGGCAACCTTATTCAATACACTTGAACAGCAGCAAAACTATATAGGGTATGATTCCTGGCCACGATTGGCCATACATTCAGTTGGGACATGTATTTTCTTTCCCAAGCTTTCAGTTTACAAGGCAGTTTATAGTTTTGGAACTAGTGGATATCCCTCAGATATCAATTTCTCAGACCTATTTTGTTTACTTTTCATATACTTCCCTTGGTTGCTCTGATTCATAATTGGATTTTTCAATGTTACACTGCTGAAAACCGGTCTATCAGATTTTAGACCTGAGATCTGGCAGTCATTATGTATTCCATAATGATGGCATGTGATTAATTATGACAGAATATTTTATCAATATTCCACCTTGGAGATTCACTTATGAATTACAGATGAAAATAAATAAGAAGTGTAACATCATATTCCGGCTTGATCTTTATCACCAAGCCTGCTTCTGCTGCCCTCAGTCTTGACTGATGTTCAATTGACCTTATACCCAGGAACTAATCTTACAGTGAGGGCTGCCAATGTTGATCTTACACTTGAAGCTTTTTTGATCATAAATTAGCTTATGCATAGATTATTGCATTAGGATTCCTGATTCCTTTTTCCAATTCTATTTGAACTGTTTTGGATATTATATTATCATGTTATTATGATTCATGAACTCTTTACTGGCTTCCTATCTGTCAAGCCCCACATAGGGGGGTCAGATCAAGGATGCAAGATTACACATTTCTTGAATGCCCCTTTGGTAATAAATACAGAATCTTGGAAACTGCAATTTAATTAATAATGAAAGTGGAGTCTCTTTGAATGACTTGAAAAGCTTCTTCTCAGCTTTCTTGATATGAATTGTCATTTCTAAGATAAAGTACCAATGGATTTTCCTTTTATTGCTTGTTTACATCTAGTCTTCTTTCCACTGTTTTCCACAACCTCTCACAGTATCTAAACTAAGCTATGTTCAAACTTGACTTTGCAATCTTCCATTTGCCAACATTTAGATGTGGGTCTGCTCTTTTTCTTTCTGCACGCGTGCTCATCCATCATGTTCTTCTGGTTGATCATCTTTCTGTTTCTTCTTTCAGGGTGTTGGTTTCCAGATCTAGATTAAGGGATCAGGACCTTGACTCATGATTCTGGAATAAGATATATCCTTCTCTTTATTTCTGTAAAATTATAATGTCCATTATTTCTCCAAATTGTATAGAGCTAGTCTAATTTTCAAGTTAATATTTGTTTTATACTAACTATGGATATACATGCATTCTGCAGTATTACAGAGCATTCATTTAAAACTGCATGATAATTATTTAATTGTAAATATTAGTTTTACTGATTCAATAAATTAATTATATGGAATAGAATTTTATACCAGTGGGTGTCCCCCACCCCACCTGAACTGCATTGTGCCTTGATAAAAGTGCACAAGAAATATTATGAGTGTTTTTGTTTTAATTTTTTTCTGCCATATTTTTCCCATAGCAGCTTGGAAAGAGATGACAAGTACTAAATTTCAGTAATAGCACAAGAAAGCTTTTTGCTATTAAGTGCCAAAACTATGAAACTTGAGGTTGGTCAGTTTAAAAACTGCAATGCAGATAATGAAACAAGTAAGTGTAGTAAGTTAAGTTTGAGCATTCAAAAATAATAGGCTCAGATCAAGTTATTTATTGTAGCAGTTATATAGCTGAAGATATCTGAGCACGTCCTTTAGATCATCCACAGCCTGGAGCCAGCTGTGTAGCATTTTCTCAGGCCTTTAAGGTCTCAGTTCAAAGTATTTGGGTTCTTTAGCTATCTTTTTATATGTTTTTACAAGAGAGGTATAAACATTATCTGGAGGTTATTTGGTGAAATTCTTTATCTGTGGCCTAGTCACAATACAGATAGTTGACCTGCTGCCAGAGGTATTTTTAAGACATTATCTTGTGCTCCAACACACAAGCTCCAACAATTATCTTATTACTTTATCTTGTAAATAACATGGAAAGCCAGGCAGTTGACCCTCTGCCAGAGATAAGCTTATATGGCACATTATTTCCATCATATCCTTGTTTTCTTTCCATTCTACAAGTGTCAAATTAGGAAGCTGATGTGTTTCCGAAGAGAAGGTGTGGGAGGAGTAATCATGGGTATTAACCAAGCCTTCTTGCCTAATGGAGACTGAGGAAATCTTTTGGAAGCCACACCTCCTGCTTTCCTGTGGCTACCCAGATTAACCTCAGTCTTCGGCCTGAACGGAGTGTTACTCTTTCTCTCCCTTCTTTTCGAAAACTTAGGAGTTTTTTCCTTTTCAGCAAGAGTTTTTTCCTATCAGGATTACTACTAAGGATAAAGCAGATCGACTCACCATCCTCCTGCTGTGCTCCGCGCCGCTTTTCAAGCTCTGGCTTGCCAGCGCGTGCGCAAATGCCCCGTGTGACCGGCCGGTTGTTTTAAAAAAGGGCGAAGGTCCCAGAGGCTGCAGGGACGAAGGAGGCGATCACGCGACGTCCAGAAGGGCCCAGGAGGGTCCGCGAAGACCGGGAACCACCGAGGATCGCTGCGGAGGCTTCCAGTGGCGTGAGAAGAACCGGAGGACTCCAGCGATCGCCATCTTAATCAGTCGCCATCTTAGAAGCACGTGGGTGAGCGCGTGATCAGCGTTCCCCTACGGACGCTGAAAGCGCTCACAAGGCACCAGGAAGCCAGAAGATGCTTCCTTTTGGGCTCTAACCTGCCGGTGATCCGGGGGGTATTCCAGGTCTGTGCCTGCCGGCAGCTGAGGCCACAATCCAGCGGCAGGAAAGCAGAGAAGCGGATCCGGGCCCCGGGGAGGCAATCCGCCCTACAGCCGGCTGCAGAGGAAGGAACTTGGTGAGCACCGTAACCGTGAGTAATGGTGGAGGCGACCAGGAGCAGGGACACCAGGTCCAGAGCCCCAGGGGGTGTGGATCCGGACGAAGGGCCCTCCAGGGTGGTTTCACCGACCACTAGAGGCAGATCCCCAGTGAGGAGGGTTAAGGCCAGGGCCCCCAAAAAGGCAGCCCCCAGGAAGGAGGTCAGAACAACCAGGGCCTCGACCAGGGAGTACAGGGCAACCATCAGCCCTTCCCCCTCCAGATCTCGTTCTCCCTGCAGGCCTTCAGCCCGAGCTGAGGCCAGAGCACCATCTCCAGCATCGCCAGGGGGCTCCCACAGAAGGCACAGCTCCATCTCGCCCCCTCTTTCTCCCGCTACCCCAGTGGACTCGAGAGCGGATCCCTTTGGTCGCAGAGCAGCCAGCCCGACCAGTCCTCGCCTAGCACCCTTATCCCCTGAACCCAGGGAATATTCCCAGCCACCAGAACTCCAGCCCGCGCTGCCTGACCTCACCAGCAGCTTCCAGGACATGCTAGCCAGGGCACTGGCCCAGGTTATGGCTTCCAGCTTAACTCAGCAGCCCCAGACTTCCAGGAGCAGGGCCCCTCAGGAGCTTCCCAGGGGGCAGAGTGATCGCCCCAGCACCTCGGCTGCAAGGGAAGCCAGGTCTCCCTCCCCATCCACGGCTAGTGAGACATCCGATCTAGAGGAGGGAGAATTAAAGGAGGTGGGATTCTCAGAGGATGAGGACCCGCAAGTAGAGGAGGATTCCACTGTGGCGGGCCTCTTTCCCCCCTCCCTATTCAGTTCCTTACTATGTAAGGCAGCGGCAACAGCGGACCTGGATCCACCCCCGGATCCCAGCCCGCAGCTGAGTCTTCTGGCAAGGGCAAAAGTAAGAAGAAAAAGGGACCCTTCTATAGGCCCCCTGTGGCTAAGGAGGAAATTCCCACGCCAGAAATGTTCATGGAGGTGCATAAATCGCAATGGGTAAAGCCAGGGTCTTTCACCACCCCAGGGGGAAATGAAAGAAAATTTTATAATCTTACATCAGTCTTTCGCCCAGGCTCTACAGGTACCTGAAGTGGACAACCCGGTGGTCACCCTGGCATCCTCTTCAGCGGTCGTCGCAGGCGACACTGCCAATTGCCTCAAACCTGAGGATAAGAAGGCAGACATAGTCCTGCGCAAAACGTTCCAGGCCATCACCTGGGCTATCAGGGCGGCTGCCTCTGCTTCTTTCTTTAATAGGTCCACGGTCCTGTGGTTGGAACAACTGAGGGATAGGACTCCAGCATCAGAAGTTCGACTTTTACAGGACATTTCCAAGATGCTGGCGGCAACGCAATTCTCAGCAGACACCACCTTGGACACGGTAAAGTATGCTTCGCGAGCTATGTCTTCCTCAGTTGCTTCTAGGCGACTACTCTGGCTACATCACTGGCAGGCGGAATCCCGGATGAAGTGGCACCTAACCGGCGCAGACTACACTGGGGAAAAGTTATTCGGGACGGCGCTGGACCCCCTCCTTGTAGAAGATAAAAACAAACGGAAGATCCTCCCGTCAACAAACAAACGGTCGGACTTCCGCCACACACTGTACCCTAGGAGGGCCTCCTACAGACCACCTGACGGAGATAGTCAAGGCCAGAGGTACCAAAATCCCAGATTTCACAGGCAGGGGGATAGACAATTCCAAAACAGGTTCAGGGGTCAGCATCAGGGAAAGCGGCCCTTTCGAGGAGGAGGCGGTCACCCCTTCCGCAGATTCAAGTGATCCGGGCCCGGATCACCCCATCGGCGGTCGCCTCTCCATGTTTGCGGATGCCTGGGATCGTATCACATCGGATGAGTGGGTACTCCAGACGGTAAGGCTCGGGCTACACCTGGAGTTCCGCTCCCTTCCCCCCAATAGGTTCCGCACCTTCTCCTCCTCCTCAGACCCGACCAAGAGGGCCCTTAAGGCCAAGGCCATTAAACATCTCCTAGAGATCAGGGCCATCGAGAGGGTCCCAGAGGGGGAGAAGGGTTCAGGGTTCTATTCGAACCTCTTTCTAGTCCCTAAAAGCTCGGGGGGGTGGAGAGCCATCCTGGACCTAAAGTTACTCATCTTCAGGGTGGTATACCGCAAATTTAAGATGGCCTCACTGAAATCTATCCTAGAAGGCATCCGGCCGGGCGACTTTCTAGCATCCATCGACCTCACAGAGGCATACCTCCATATCAGGATCGCCCCCGAGCACCGTAAATTCCTGAGGTTCTCCCATGAGGGGAACCATTTCCAATACAGGGCCTTGCCCTTCGGGTTAGCCTCAGCTCCCAGGACCTTCACTAAGGTGCTCGTAGCAGCAGCTGGTCACCTACGTTCCCTACCTGTCCGTTTATTCTGTTACCTAGACGACATCCTTGTCTTACCCAGGTATCCTGACTCGGCTGCAAGGGACCTGGGTACTACCATCGACACCCTCAGATCCCTGGGGTTCTCCATTAACCTGGAGAAGAGTCACCTCGTGCCCTCCACTAGGCTCCTTCATCTAGGGTCCATCATCGACTCCGTGGCGGGGGAGGTCTTTCTCTCCCAGGATCGCAAGGACAGCATCGTTAAGGTGATTCATGAGGTTCGCAAGTCACGCTCTGTCCCTGTAGTTCTTCTTTCCAGGCTCCTGGGGAAGTTCATCTCGTGCATAGGGATCGTGCCGTGGGCCCGACTTCACGCCAGGGAGCTCCAGTGGCTCCTACTGCCCCATCAGAAGGCCGGGACGAGCGACTCGAACTTCAAGATCCGGGTGTCACCCCAGGCGCTACTTTCCTTCCGCTGGTGGCTGTCGCCAGCTCTGAACAGAGGCTGCCTCTTCAGGGAACCGGCAAGGATGACGCTCACCACCGATGCAAGCCTCTTCGGCTGGGGGGCCCACCTGGAGAACCAGATCGCCCAAGGCCGCTGGACTCCAGCAGATCTAAAACACAACATCAACTGGTTGGAGCTCAGAGCCATCCACCTGGCCCTTCGGCACTTCAAGAGCATAGTAAGAGGTCAACACATCCTAGTCCTGACAGACAACGTAGCGGCCAAAGCACACATGAACAGACAGGGCGGCACTCACTCCAAGGCTCTTCGCGACGAGGCGCTGCGACTGGGAAACTGGGCAGAGAGACACCTGTTGTCCATCAGGGCGGAGCACATCTTCGGAACAGAGAATCACCAGGCGGACTGGCTCAGCAGAGAAACGATTGACAACGGAAAGTGGCAGCTCCACCCCTCGATCCTCCACCAGATCTGTGAGAAGTTCGGCCATCCGATGGTGGACCTGTTCGCGACCCCGCAGAACGCCCAGTTGCCGGAGTTCGTCTCGAGGTTTCCGACCACGGGAGCCATGGACACGGACGCTCTACAGTGCAGTTGGCCACCAGGTCTTCTCTACGCCTTTCCCCCCCCTTCCCCTCATTCCCGGGGTTTTGAGGAGGGTGGTAGCGGAGAGGGCAGAGCTGATAATGGTAGCTCCTTTTTGGCCGCGCCGCCCCTGGCTGGCAGATCTAGTGAACCTGTCCACAGCTCCTCCCTGGAGGATCCCAGCGGGGGAGGTGGCACTTCACCAGGGGTCCCTAGAGCATCCGGACCCGGAGTGGCTCCATCTGACCATCTGGCGCTTGAGCGGGAACAACTAAGACAGGCTCACTTTTCCGAAGAGGTCATCAAGGTGGTAGAGGCATCCAGGAGGCAGTCCACCACCCGTATCTACAACGCCTCCTGGGTGGCATTTTCAGACTGGTGCCGGGGTAGGGGCCTCTGTCCAACGATGGCCTCGGTTCCCCAAGTTCTGGACTTCCTCCAGGAGGGTCATCAGAAGGGCCTAGCAACCAGTACCCTTAGACACCAGGTCTCCACCCTTTCTATGGTCCTGGGGGGGGGGTGAACGCTCCTCCCTTGTCCCAACATCCGGTTCTTAGACGATTTCTCAAGGGGGCGGCGAATCTGAAACCCTCAGTGGTCCATCGATTCCCCTCCTGGGACCTGCCCACGTCCTCCAGGCCCTAACGGAGGCACCGTTCGAGCCCTTGAAGGAAGTTTCCCTTCAGCTACTGACCCTTAAGGTCGTCTTTCTGGTCGCCATCACTTCGGCCAGAAGGGTCTCGGAGATCAACGCCCTCTCCAGCAGAGCGGACCTCTGTACCTTCTTAGATAACAGGGTCATCCTCAGACTCGACCCTTCCTTCATGCCCAAGGTCAACTCCCCCTTCAACAGAGGGTTACAGATCATTCTTCCGAACTTCTGTCCCCATCCCTCCGGGGAGAGGGAGAAATCCTGGCATAAGTTAGACGTTAGAAGGGCGCTGCGCATCTACTTGAAGCGCACGGCGTCCTTTAGGCGCTCAGAGGCTCTCTTCGTGTCCTTTCAACCATCCACCCGAGGGGCTAAGGTCTCCCCGGCCACCATCAGCAGATGGATCAGAGCGGCCATCTCACAGGCCTATCAGGCTCGGGGTCTCCAGGTCCCGCAGGGTATCACAGCGCACTCCACTAGAAGTGCAGCCACCTCAGCGGCCTGGTCCACCCAGGCTCCATTAGAAGAGATTTGCCGAGCGGCCGCCTGGGCCTCCCCGTCTCCCTTCATTAAACATTACAGATTGGACGCCTATGCCTCTGCGGAGGCCTCCTTCGGCAGAAGGGTCCTACAGGATGTCCTGGACTCGCAGGGGGGCTCAGGCCCGTCTAATCCCTCCCAGGACATCTAGCTTTGGTATGTCCCATGGTTAATCCTCCCACACCTTCTCTTCGAAAACTGGCAGTTGGACTTACCTGAACTGCATGTTTCGAGGAGAAGTGTGGGAGGAGTCACTTCCCTCCCAATGAGGCGCCCCGCGCCGGGGGGGGCGCTAAGCACATCCAGGTTCAAGCTAACGGTTAGGAAGTATTTGTGTTGGCTGTTCTTTTTTATCCTTCCTTTCAGATGCCGTTACAATCCATTGGTTAATCTGGGTAGCCACAGGAAAGCAGGAGGTGTGGCTTCCAAAAAATTTCCTCAGTCTCCAATAGGCAAGAAGGCTTGGTTAATACCCATGGTTACTCCTCCCACACTTCTCCTCGAAACATGCAGTTCAGCTAAGTCCAACTGCCATTTTCTCATTATTTTAATTATTACAAACAGAATATACATAAAAGGCTCAAATTGAAAGTGATTACATACAAATTACAGCAGCTTGTTAATTAACTCTTCTAACTATTTGTATAGGATGTGGAGGAATTTACAATATAATGCTACAATTTGCAGTTTTCTACGTAAAGTCCAAGTATAGAGGAATTTTAGTCTAAATTTTTCAAATGAGAAAAAGTGCATTATATCGCTTCATCAATTCTTATTGATGAAGCACGCTCCCCCCCCCTTCCATTGTGGCCCTTTCTGACTTTAGCCATCATTGCTACGGCCCGGCTGCTGTAATCTCGGCTTGTGATCACCGTGGCTGACTTCCGCCTCCGACTTCACTACCATTGCCATTACCACCCGTGATTGCTTCTGGCTTGCCTTCCCCAGACGACACTGCCCCCCCCCCAAACTGTTTCCACCTCTCGACTGCTCCCATCCTCGCTTTCGTCTCTAGGACTATCACTTCGGAGAGAATTGGGTGCGGAAGACCAAACGTCTGTCGCCTTTTCATCACCATTATTTGGCTCGGGCACGACGCCTGCTCCCATTGCCTACTCCTCCCTCTGCTTTCTGGTCCGATCCAGATCACCAATGTGGACACGAGAGCTTCTCCCCCTCGCCTTCTCGGTTGCTGCTGCTCGGCCATGGAGTCCTTCGACCCCCGCCTTCATCGAGAACCTTGCATGCCACTCTGTATTTTCAATCTTTGCAGAAAGGGAAAGCGGAGAACGAAGAGGACGTGGGTAGGGAATCTGCCCTCTCCCTCCCCGACTGGGGTCAACCCCCCATCCACTCTAAACTGTAGCACTTTAAACTGTAGAACTCTGCCTCTTCTACTGGACTCAGTGGAGGAGAAGCTCCTGAGTACAAAGTCCTTCCTCTCTTGTACTATTACCAATTATTTAGCTCAAAGCTGCGCCAACCGCTTGACGCCCCAAGAACGGCGCCCATCTTTGTTTGCTGAGTGTAGGAGTGTATGTTGGTATGGATGACTGAGAGAATGTTCCCACGTGTTTTAGACTTAATTTTAAAATTTTATCTGTTTTTGTATATCTTAATATTTTATTAATAGTGGAGTGTGCATGTGGAGAATACTTGGCCGGTGTGCATGGAGGGATTGAGAGTGCGGCCTGGTGCCCCCTCCACTGAGTGCAGAAGCAGAAGTGGATGGGGGCCTGGACCCGCCTCTTGTCCCAGAATGTATGGTTTGAATGGCCTGCTGGGGAGAACGGAGGCTACGGGAGGGAAAGTGGGGCCGACGGGTGCGGGGATGGGCCGGTGCGTCCCGGTCATTGTTGGGAAAGGCAGGTTTGACGGGAGCTATAGGGCTAGCCATTACCGGGGAAGGAGGGTTTGCTACGTTACAGCGATCCCCCCTTCCGCCCCTATCAGCTCCACTCCAGGACCAGATGGCAAGAGTACTCAGGGCCCTGGTCTCAGGCTGCTGTTGCTAAATGCCAGGTCTATGTTCCATAAAGCTCCCCTCATTCAGGACCTAATATTAGACGAGGGGGCAGACCTGGCATGTATTACTGAAACCTGGCTGGGCCATGAGGGAGGAGTCCCATTCACTGAAATGTGCCCAGAAGGTTTTCACGACCGCAGGGAAGGGGTGGGGGAGTGGCAGTCATCATCCGAAGGTCATTAGTTCCTCGTAGGATCCCTGCTCCGGAGCTTGTCGGGTGTGAGTCCCTGCTGGTGAAGTTGGACCTTGGGGGTGAATTGGGTTTGTTGTTAACGTACCTACCTCCCAACAGCCCTGCCTGGGCTCCTCGAGTCAGTAGCCGAGGTGGCGATTTGAGTTCCCCAGGCTTATAGTGCTGGGGGATTTCAACCTGCCGTCGCTGGGCGAACGCTCTGACGGGGCTCAGGTGTTCATGGCTTCCATGACAGCCATAGACTTGACCCAGGTAATTCAAGGCCCGACTCATACAGCGGGTCACACGCTTGACCTCGTATTCCTCTCGGAGCAGTGGAGACGTGATCTAGATTTGAAGGGCATTAAGACCTTGCCCTTGTCATGGTCTGATCACTTCCTACTGAGGCTTGACTTTCGGAAACCAATCCCCCAGTGTAGGGAGGGGGAACCGATTAGGTGTTTCCGCCCCAGGCGCCTGATGGACCCTATGGGATTTCAGACGGCGCTTGGTGAAATACCTGATGCTCTCGTCCACAGTCCGGCAGAGTCCTTAGTCGCTGCTTGAAATACAGCGGCGGTAGGGGCTCTAAACCGGATTGCGCCTTTACGGCCTCTCCGAGGTAGTGGATCCAGGAGGGCTCCTTGGTTCACCGAGGAACTCCGGGAGATGAAGCACCAAAAGAGACGCCTAGAGCGCCGCTGGAGGGCTAGTAACTCTGAATCCGACCGAGCACTGATGAGAGTCTATATCAGGACCTATCTCATGGCAATACGGGCGGCAAAATGTGCACCGTCTTGCGGTGGTTCTCCTCCTACCTCTCGGACAGGTCGCAGTCGGTGTTGGTTGGAGGGCAGAGATCAACCCCTAGGTCCCTCAATTATGGGGTGCCACGGGGTTCGGTCCTGTTCCCCCTCCTATTTAACATCTACATGAAGCCGCTGGGTGAGTTCATACGCTGGCACGGGATTAAGTACCACCAATACGCAGATGACACACAGTTGTATCTGTCCGCCCCGTGCCAACTCAGTGAAGCAGTAGAAGTGATGTGCCAGTGCCTGGAGGCTGTTAGGGTCTGGATGGGAGCAAACAAGTTGGCACTCAATCCAGACAAGACCGAGTGGCTTCTGATGTTCCCTCCCAAAGATTGGCCAATTATTCCATCTCTCAGGCTGGGGGGTGAAATTATACGCCCCTCAGAGAGGCTTCGCAATTTGGGAGTCCTCCTGGATCCCCAGCTGACTTTAGAACACCATTTGTCGGCTGTGACCAGGGAGACCTTTACCCAGGTTCGCCTGGTGCACCAGTTGCGACCCTACCTGGATCGGGAGACCCTTCGGATGGTCACTCACGCCCTCGTCACCTCAAGACTGGATTACTGTAACGCGCTCTACATGGAGCTGCCCTTGAAGAGTGTTCGAAGACTTCAGTTAGTCCAGAATGCAGCCACACGAGCGATAGTGGGGGTACCTAGGTACACCCACGTTACACCTGTCCTCCGCGAGCTGCACTGGCTTCCTATTGGTCTCCGGACACGTTTCAAGGTGCTAGTCGTTACTTTTAAAGCCCTACATGGTTTAGGACCTGACTACCTGAGAGACCGCCTCCCGCCATTTACCTCCCAGAGACCTATAAGATCGCACAGATTAGGCCTCCTCCGGATTCCATCTGCCGGTCAATGTCGACTGGCGACTCCCTGGGGGAGAGCCTTCTCTGTAGCTGCTCCGGCCCTATGGAACGATCTCCCCATGGAGATCTGGACCCTTATTACTCTCCCGGCCTTCCACAAAGTGATTAAGACCTGGCTGTTCCAGCAGGCCTGGGGCTGTTGATTTATTCAGCTCCACTTTAAGTTATATGAATGTTGTGCGATTTTAATTGTCTGTTCTTTTTAATTTTTATATGTTCCCCCTCCCTGCTTTATCTGTAAACCGCCCTGAGTCTCTCGAGAGTGGGCGGCATACAAATCCTAATAAACGTACTGTACAATGTAATTAGAGTGTTGTTTTGTTTCTTGCAATTGCCTTTAATTTTTTCCTGTCTGTTGGTTTAACCTAGGAAAGATAACATTTTTGAGAGAAAAAAGCAGATATATAATGATCCCATAGAGCACTGAGTGCCATTCCACATCTTACAGCAGCAAAATAATTACGAACATATTTTTACTTGGTTGAAGGGCATCTGTTGTTTCTAGAGGTGGTGACTATATCTGGTTGTCTTGGATGCGACAACATATGCCCAATTGATTTTTAAAACAGTATTAATGGAGTTAGAAAGAAGACAGTAAAATTGAGTTTCAAACCTTTCATCTTTTCAAATCACCCTTCTTTTGAATTTAAATGAACATTTATCTGGCCAAAGAACTTTCCTCTCCCAATGCCTGTTTATTTGTTTTTGTGAGTTATTCTAATTAGGTTTTAGAAGAAAAAAAATGAGTGTATTGATATTGACTGATTAAAATAGAACTGGTATGCTAACTGGTACACAAAGCAGATGAGATGAACATAACCATGAATCACACGATTGCAGATTAGCTGACATTAACATCCATGGTTTCATTCAAACAATGTGTAGGACAAAAGTCTACAATTTGTTTGTATGACTAGCACTAGCCTACATTACAACTAAACATTTACAATTCCCTTTGCCTAAATGAAGGACCAAGATCATCCCAGCTATTACCAAAGTTGCTACCAGTACTATTGTAAATTAATGCTGCAAGAATCTTGGTTATTTACACAAAGTAAAAAAAAAAATGTGTATGGAAAAATGCCAGGTCAAATTCCATGCAATGTAACACCTGATATTTTAAGACAGGGCTGTGAAATTCAAGGCCCGGGGGCCTGCTCAGGCCCGCAGGGTATTTAGATCTGGCCTGTTGGGCAGCCCTGGAAACAGCAAAGGACCGGCCCGCAATGCCTCTGTCAGCAAAAACAGAGTTCGCGAGCACCATGGACAACCCTCCTTTTCACTGGCAGAGGCCACTGCAGCCAAAAACAGAGCTCAGGAGCCTGTTTTCGCTGGTAGACCGCTCGGGCCACCACAGGCAGCCCCAACATGAGTGATGTCAAGCTGGCCACACCCACCCTGGCCATGCATATCCGGGGGCCCGAGATCAAACACAACCCTGATGCGGCCATCAATGAAATCTAGTTTGACACCCTTGTCTTTAAATGTTTCAACTGGTTACTTTTTGCTGTTATTAACATTGCAAAGCAGTCTGTTGCTTACCTTCTCAATGCCTTGAACTAGAGATTCTTGGTTAAGGCAATTTCTGTAATTAAATCATTAATCTTTGTGATTAATCTCTTAAACACCAAGATAACTAGGCTAGATCACGTTCTCCATAGGCCTCTTTATCAGACAAAAGCCCAAACAAATTATAGGAGTAGATGGGATTTGAACACAGCAAAGCTTTGGCAACCTGACATAATACTGGGATTATATAAAAAAAAATTAGCACAGAATCAGTATTCAATCTCGCTAGGCTGCATTACTTATGGTTAAAGAGAACTACCATCACAGAGATAATTATTGGCTCAGCTAGAAGCACATAATGCTTTATTTTGCCATTCAGTCAGTCAGATGGATATTTTTTTCTTAAAGTATCCACGTTTTTCAGTTTGATTTAGTGGTATGTGTTATTTTTTGTATTTTTATTTATTTGTTAAGAAAATTTAATTCTTGATCTTTGCCTTGTCCTTTTGCCCTTTTCCCCTCCCTCCACTCTACAGGTCTTAGCTTTAGTACCCAAAGTGAATATTCTGGATAGCAGGTTAGCAAGCTAAGTACTTTCCACCACCTTTACCATTGTCAGAGCTACTACAGATTATGCAACGTTGCCTTCAATAAACTGGGCAGCTATATACCTGCATGCATACATACATGTATAAAGCTCCTATATACATGCATACATAAATATATGCAAGATCATATACCAAGAAATGCTGGAAGGCTATTTAAGAACAGCTTTTTCCCAAGGCTCCTGAGTAATGGGAGCAGGGTGCCTTTAAAAATGTATCCCAGATTGACCACCAAGGAAATGTAGGTCCTAAAAGAATGAACCTCTACCATAAAAGCTGTTTTTAAACTAACAATAATTGTGAAATATTTTTTATCAAATCCAATGTCATTATTTTTCTTGGATACCTCTATGTTAGGAAAACCACTGCAGTATCACTGTTCCTATTTACAAAAAGGATCATTAGAGTTTGAGTTAGAATTTTACATTTTCTAAAGCAGGGGTGTCAAACTCACATCGTCACGGCGGCATCATGTAACTTACCAGGACTCCCCCCCCCTTTGCTAAACCAGGCATGGGCGTGGTCAGGACGTGACGCATCCAGCCCATGGCCCTGGAATTTGACGGCCCTATTCTAAAGAATAGAACAGTATTCAGAGACCATGTTCTTCAAACAAGTACAAATAAGTAAAATTCCAATCGTTTTTGATCCTTCCCTCATCTAGCATATAGTCATGTGGAGGGGCATCATGGAAGTTTTAGTCTAAAAACACTTTGAAGATGCCATGTTTAAAAATCCTGTTATTCTGTTAACAGATTGATTTAGAAGCAGGAATGGGATCATACAGAATGTGGGTTTTACTTTTAAAATCCTTGTTTTGATAGAACTGCCATTTATGTGCAATTTGCTAATTTAGCTTAGTGAGTTTGATTTCAAAAGACTTTGATTAATCTGACATTAACAGAGAAAGTAAGGCAGCAGCAAAAGTGTTTATGAATAATATATATAGTGTACGTAAAAGAAAGACTTTATTTAGGCATTATTCTTCTGCCATTAAGAGTATCAAGAATCAAGATTCTGAGGCAATTCATATAATTATATATTTGATTCTATAGACTATTGATTAAATTATGTATTTTAAATTATGTATGTATTTATTACATATGTTCTGTAGCATTCAATCATAATTACCCTAAGCGCTGTAGCATACCATGGAGAACATACAAGAAATTATAATACTTTGTTTATTGAAATGCAGTTAACTTAATTCAAATATCTTTAAATTAATTAAAATAACAACACGGAAGCTATAACAATAGGCACACAGATTTAGGATTTCCCATACTTTTATTTATGTGAATATTTTTTAAGCTACATTGTTGAAAACTTTATTAAATACTTGGTGGAGGGTGCAGTTCTTCTCTTTGATGAGAAGGCATTCAAAGGGTGGGAACAGCTACCTATAGTGCCAATTTCTGAGTCCTCTCTCATTGTACTTCACACAGTGTAGGGACCCTCAACAGACATTCTTCCCAAGTACTTTTTGACTAGGCAATCTTGAAGATAACCAAGCCCCAAGCTATGTAGGACTTTATATATAATCATCAGTACTTTGAACTGTACCAGAAACAAACCCTAAAATAATTCAATTCCACAATACTAATGTTGTCTGACAATACCAGGTTGTCTGTGTTAACACATGGGCTGGGCATTATGCATTGGTTTCAGTTTCTGGCTGGTTCTCAAGGGCAGTCCCTTAATAAAGCATATTATGATAGTCTGCTCCTGAGGTGACAAGGACATTAATTATTGTAGTCAATGCCTTGTTTTTCAGAATGGTTACAACTGTGCAAAGGCCCTTCCAGAAAGTTTCCACCTGTTGTTCCAGCAGAAGCTGAGAGTCCAAGAGTTCGATTAGATTCTATACCAGTTCTTTTAGGGAAAAACAACTTCATCTAAAACCAAAAGTGGCATTATCCAGAACCAATTAGCTTCTGATATTACAGCCATTCCATTTTGCTAGGGTTGAGTCTCAGCTTGATTCTCTCCATCCAGATCCTTAGAACCTCCAGGTGCTACCTCACAAATTTCATGTTTCTTGAACATTCAAGTGCAGAGATGTAGAACATTAACATAATATATGATACTGAAGGCCAAAATATTGGAGGACCTCCCCTACTGACTTCATGGAGATATTTAATAAAATGGGGAGATGCTGAGTCCACCCTTCATACACACTATCTGGAACCACCGACTACTTAGGAAAGAATAGAATCATTTAAAAATGGTACACCCAATTCCCAATCCTCATAGGTGGTCTAGAAGGATACTTGGTTGATGGGATCATGGATTGCTGTAAGATCTAACAGACCTTGTTATTCTTCCCCCATTGAAGCCCACAGTAGATAAGGCATTATGGATTTAAGATGTATCATTAGAGAAAGCAGAGCAAAAAAACCCATATAAGTATCAATGGCAATAAATAATATTCCATTGCCAATGCGCCAAACATTCAGCAATATGTTAACTTAATTCATATAAAAATATGATTGTACCTTTTTAGAGAAAATAAATTATTGCCTGGCAGAACAGAAAAAATATCAATTCTCCAAATGAAAGAGACATCATATGCACTAAAAATGTTTATAGAAGTCTTATAAAATAGTATAGCCTTTATTGTCATTATATATTATGTATACAATGAAATTTGTTAGTTAAAGTAGTCATCCTGTAGATATTCTATGGAACTTTTCTGTAATTCTCAGACAACAAGGATTATGAAAGTGAATTTATTCCATTTCCTCTTCCGACAAAAAAGAATTACTATTTATCCCAGAAAAACTGTTCTCTAGCTCTTCACAGACTTAGAACCAAACCAGCATGCTTGGTGACATTTGGCCACACCATATATCTTTAAATCTCAAAAACAAGAGATAGAAATTACAATCAATGCATAAACTAATATGAAACTAAAAATAGCACTCTACTTAAGTGCTTCTCTGTCTAATATAATTACTGAAGCCAATCTAAACCAGGAAGAATAAGCTTTTTAATTTGGATATTGTGGGTGCATGACTTTAAATCAATTCTATATTCATTTAACTGTATTCAGTTTTACAAACAATACAGTCCAATTACTAAAGGAACAAAGCAGAGAAACAAAGCTTATTTTAATAATATAATAATTTCATTAAATTATATACTTAGAAAGATTAATACAAACTAAGGAAAATATAAAGAGTAAAGAAAGGTAGAAAAAAGAAAGAAAAGCAGGAAAAATATCTACTTCTTCTTCCAGACAAGTATAAACAATTTCAGTATCTTAACTAGTACTTCAATTTTTAAAAATGCTCTTATTTCCTGATGTCATTCCTTATTAATAATGAAATTGTAAAAACTCATCATTCAAACTCAATCAGCAAAAGGCTACTAAGAGTTACCAGAAATAGTAACATGTATATTTTAACCTATCACTTTCACTAAGAAATAAAGCAAAAAAAAAAAAAAAAAAACCTTCTCCCCACTTATAAACAAAACTTTAATTTCTCTTTATCTCCTTTCAGGATCAACTTCCCTAGTTTTACACATCCCAAAAATTGGAGGGGGGATCCAAAATAGGAAAGCTCTGCAGATCATTATTTTGATTTATTATTTGTATGTCCCCTTTATTTTTATATTACTTGTTCTCAAACACAAATTCATTGTTACATCCTTTTCTATACTAGTCTTGTAATCTGGCATTTTTAAAAAATCCATTTTTAAATCCACATTTAAATCAGCCTGAGTCTCTGTTTCTTCCAGTAAGATCTATTCTTTTCTATATTCTACGTTAGATCCATTTTTAGGGTTGCCAAACAGCCTTAATTTGTGTTATTGTCAAATAGGACAACTCCATTGTATTAATGGGTCTCTTCTCCTTTAATTGTAATCTTTAATTCTTTCTGTTTCCCTCTAGTCAACCTTCAAGTACCTTTATTGTCATATATTTATTTTCTAATCAGAAAAACCTTCCCATTGACATTTTGTACAGTTAATTTCAGAATTTTCATATATTTGTCTATAAAGTTTTCAATGCCCTACAGGAAATATTCTTTCAAATTCATCCAACCCCTTAACATTCTAGAATCAACATTCTATATATATGTGTGTGTCAATAATTTAATAAACAGAACAAATAATCACCAGGGGCATTAAGAACAGATATGGAAGCATATAAATTTAGAAACTTCAATTATGCAGACACAGCAGAGGTCTCTTTGCATACAGATATGTTTAAGAATTCTCAGAAACAACTTCTTAATTTAATAATTGGTTGACTGTTTTATTCCTATTAATGAAAAGCCTCATGACATAATCCTCACTACCTCTAAACAACTGTTAAGCTGTTGCAAAACACTTTAGGAACAAATTTAGGAACAAGTTTTGCAAGATATCTAAATTTGACACTCATTCACTAAAACTTGTCTCCTTTTCTGTAGTTCCTTTTCTTTTTAAGGAGAATTGGTGGAAATGACAAAAGGGAAGAGATCAAGCATTCCTTTTCCTTCATGTGCTAAATAGATGGTACATAAAAACACACTATCACTTTCCAAAATCCCCAAAAAGTTGGTAGGAACTGCCAGTGTCATTTGAGAAGAAAAGGAAGTTGTTCAAAATGTAGCAAAGGAGAATATATAAACATTTAAACTAACTCTCATAAGGCCCAGGTAGAAAATCTAGAAAGTACAAATTCAAAGTCCTAGAAACTCCACCTTAATGACCTCATTAATAAGTGATGGTCAAAGCTTTGTTTTGTCCTTTTGTTAATCTTAATGGTAATAGTAACAGCTTTAACAGCAAAAAGCAAGATTACATGAGCAGTAATGCCTACGTCCATTTGTTTATTAAAGCAAGAAGAAAGAAAATCAATAAAAGTGAAGGGCTTTTCATTTAAAAAAATAGATTGTGCAATATTATTTTGTTTACTTATTACTTATTACTTATTGTTTACAAAACAGCATAAAGTTGGTTCTTGAAGCAAAATGCACGCCTGAAAACGCATAGAGATAATCAGTTAATGACAATTCAAAATTATGATGGACCTATCCAGGACTAATTAACTTGGTTTTGAAATTCCAGTGGCCACTCATCTAAGCTCATGTGATCATATTTTGCTTGCCTGGAAAAGGCCCTCATTTACAACTGTTTGGGGGGTCCTATTTTCATATGATCCTGATTTTTGCCAGAAACCAGTGTTTAGATCCAGTTTCCAGCAAAAAATACCCATCAGGTACAATGGATTTGCTTAATAACTGCTATAGTCACTTAACAACTTGTGCAAAAAAGTGTGTAAAACCAGGCAAGGCCATGTGGTGATTTACTTAATGACCAGCATGGCTTACATAATCTGGGCTCAAATTACAGTTGTTATGTTGAGGCCAGTCATATTTTGTTAGAATGAATTATCTTTCATGCTATAGTACTAAATATTCATATGTTGAGTAAATCAGAAACAAAAAGATATGGCAATGTAGTCCAGAAGCCTAATCTATATCTAATCTATAATCTATATAATCTATATCATATATATTTCTCTTTAGATCACCTGAATTATGCTTCAACGTTTGAGAATTTTAATATTTCATTGCTCTGAGGTTTATTTACATGGCCATACTTGATTTGCTACAATTAAATCAATAAATCATGAACTTTTGTCTGGAGATTCCATAATGCATAATTTAGAATATACTGTATGTTTGAACAAACTGCATGCAATATCTGCGGATCTCACTGCATGAAAAGTAAATACATGATTGGAGTTACTATAATACTAATCAATCACAGATGGTCGTATTCCAATAATTATGCTTTTATGGTTTGGTTCAAAAAAGTCAGTTATATTGCTACTAGTGACATAATTATGCTTCTAGGGCTATAAATGATTTTTATTCAAGGAACATCATGGATTTCAATAGATGGACATTGATAGCAAAATAAATAAATAAATAATGATAATAATAAAAACTCACCATTATTGATCAGGATATGAAGTGGGAAATTCTTTGCCTTAAACTCTTTAACAAATTGATATATGGACTTCATAGAAGCCAAATCACAGTATAAAAATTCCACTGAAGGAGAGAGGAAAACAATTACAGATCACTGACAAGCAAAACAAATGTAAATGTATATATACAATTTATGAAAGTATAAATTATACAATTATACAATTTTCAAATTTATTTGAAATGTTATTTGTAGCCTTCCAATATTTCTGCAGGCATGAAGTAGCCGTGATGGCGGAGTGGTTAGAATGCAATACTGCAGGCTACTTCTGCTGACTGCTGGCAGTTCGATTCTCACCAGCTCAAGGATGACTCACCCTTTCATCCAGAGGTGGTATTCAGCTGGTTCTCTCCAGTTTGGGTGAACCGGTAATGGCAGCTGCAGGAGGCTCTGCCCACCTGCCCCGACATAATGCGTGAGCACTGCACATGCCCAGAAGGCTGTGCGCATGCGCAGATGCAGCATGTGCAAGCAAAGTAAGTCCCTGAGCATGTGTGCTCACATTTGCGAAACTGGTAGGGAAGGTAAGTGAATTCCACCACTGCTTCCATCCTTCCAAGGTCAGTAAAATGAGGACCCAGATTGTTAGGACAATATGCTGACACCGTAAACCGCTTAGAGAGGGCTGTAAAGCGAAGCAGTAAAGTGAAGGGCTGTAAAGTGAAGCGGGATATAAGTCTAAGTGCTATTGCTATTACTTCAGGATGTGTTGCTGTTTTTTCTTTAAATTTCATATTTTACATTTTATAATTAGTTTTGCATTCTAAGATGTATAGAATCATCATGGAAATAAATAGTTCCCAAGATCCCATTTTAAAGATTCATGGATATGCTTTCCCTTATATGTAGCTTTATTAAGAAACATTTGTCAGTTTGATTACCACGGTAATAAAAGTTATATACGTTTTGCCAATCTTGATTCCACTGGTAGACAAATTCATGTTTTGGTGAAATGAACACTACAGAAATTGTTTGCCACTGTCTTCTCTCAGGGTGCATTTTTGACTTTCTTGTCTATCCAAGTATATGACCCTGCTAAGCTTTTCAAAATCAGCAAAGGTCACCTTTGTAAAAACTGTATTTGGCCATTTGTAACGCCACAACTTATATTTATTTCAAAATCATGTATAAAGATTTCCTCAGAAAACCAATATTTAATCATTATATTTATTTGTAGGCTCTTCTGCTCAATTGATGGCATACCATTACTCAAATCCATAATTTTAGTTAAAAAACAAAATACATCATTTAATAATTTAATCAAATCCCAAAGCCATAAATCACAATAAAATAATTTTAAATAAAACGTTTTAACCAAAATTAATAACCCTTCTCTCCCCTCCTTGTTATGCAGATGAAGAGTCATAAAAATTCTTCTCCAACGTTTGAGAAAACAATTGCCTTTAGAGATTTTTTTTGCAGATTGGAAAGCAGAGGGACATTTGAATATAATTTTTCAGAGGAAGGAGAAAACAAATAAAAAGGCATGTTTCTCTTTTTCCTATAGATAGCAATATTTAGTTAAGAGAATATGAGAAAGACTAGAGTTGTGGATGTTGCCAAGGGGAGAACATGTTACTGGGAGGTGATACCAGGCTCCGAACCACGAGGAGCTCTAAGACAATAATCAGCATCTTGAATTCTCCTTGGAAGCTAAGTAATAGTGTTATGATTGTCTTGATGTTTAGCCAGAGGTATTCAAGTGACCACAATCTGGAGCAGTTGTAGCTTCCCAATGTTCTTCAAGGGAGTCCAATTCAGTGTGTGTTGTAACAGTCTAATGAAGGTTTGATTAACAATGATTTTTTTTCCTGTTAACAAAAATGGTTTGTACATAACATGAAGTTGTGAAATGCCCTCTTGGACACTGCTGATAGCTATCCCTCAAGCAAAAGTTGTGAGTTGAAATTGTGAACCAGTTTCATTTGGAAAAGAAGATGGGAGTTATATCAGAACTTAGTTACTAAGTCAAAAGGCAACAAAATTTGATGGAGTATCTATAAAACTATGGAGACAACAGAATAATAAACAAAGATTTTAACCAAGCTATTTCACCAAATCTGGATAAACACACTGTAGCCATTAGATTGAAAGATCTAAATTTCAGTATCGAAGAAAGAAGACTTAACAGAGCATGTTAGCTAACATACAATAACTTTATTTTATATGCCAATAAATTGATGGCACCATCCAATACAAACTAGAGATGCCAGATGGCCATGCCAGCTTTAAAAAGACTGAGGAATACAAGACATTATTGCTGCTGCTGATGTACAATGGATAATTGGGAAACACAAAACATACAAAAATATGTTATGTGCATTTCTTTGATTATAGGAAAAAAATTCAATTGTCTTAATAATGGCATATCATTGTCTTCATTTAAAACCTATATACAAGTTGAGATGTCAATTTGGATAGAACATGACAAAACAGACTGGCAGAGAAATGAGGCAAGCCTGCTGATTTTGACCTATAAATCCTTGTACAATTTGTCTACTGGATTCCTTAAGAATAGTATATTGTTTCAGTGCAAGCAAACATGCTCATCATTCTTATTCTTAAAAGAAATCACAGGGGCATAAGCAATAAACCAGTCCTTTGAGGTAGCCCCCTTGCTCTGGAATACGTTTCTCCAATACTTCTTCCCTGACTTTTTTCCACAGAGTTCAGATAATGGTTTTGTTATAGTCATTGCTCAGCAATTGATTTTTAATACTGTTGCTATGATTGTAAGTCATTTTGGGTCCTGTTTTTCTTGGATTAATATCTAATTTATATCGTACTTTCAATTTTATTGTAAATCAGAGAATCTCATTTTGATACTGAGCAAAAAAGTATATAAATTCATTTATGTAAAATAAATACATACATACATAATAATGCATACCACAACTTCATAGTTTCAAAAGACAATCCATTTACCTCTGCCTAATATACTTCACATTTACTGCTATGATCAAAATGTGCAAATCAGTCAAAGCTCCTTTGGAATAAGACAGCATGCAATGCAAATAATTAATAAACCTCTTACTTCTTTGTTCTAACTACCCTCTGTGGGCGAAATTAAAAGTAAGTGGGGTTCAAAATCTAGTGATACATCATCATAAATTGCACATTAGAATTTGATTGTAAAGCAGAACCTACATTCAGCCAAGCCTGAAAATTCTACTCTTCAAAGAACAATTAGGACTTTCAGAAGTATCCTATTTATAATTTGTAAAATGCCCACAGTATTATTGTCAGCCTCTGCTTTGCTGCTGCTTCGGCTGCCATGAAACGGGGAGGGAGGGCATGATATTTGGGAGGGGTTACTCATTGTGCTGGAGGAAGGTTCTGGAGTTCAGCTGCTGGTCGGACTACGCATGCGTGGGAGATAGCCAGGACTAACGGCACCGACATTCCATCTTCGTGATGCCTTTTGAAGTTATCTCACACCTGACACTTGAGAGAATTATGATTGGACTGTAACTGTGATGCCAAGGGGAGGGGAATGGACTATTCTATATATCAATCGCTTTCGTGCCTAAATATTCAGATTTTGCTTCGCTATGCCTTTAATCATTTATAATTAGTAAAAGTACACTTGATTTCCACACATGGAGTCTTGTGGTCTTTCTTTCCTAATTATCTAATGGAGAGGTGCTGACAATTATGAAATGCTTTATCAGTTAAGAACAATTCTAAGAAATATTCTTAAGTTTTCTTTGCTAAAGAACGTGGTGGTATGTAGCAGTGCATTGCACTCTATTATCCTGTCACTAAAATTTCAAGATAGGCAAGCTGTTCTTCTTCAATGATAACATGGGTCTGGGAGATAACTGGCAACACACATTTCTACAAAACAGAAGTTCTTTCAGGACAAGGGATGCTATTGGTTTGGGTAGAAAAAAAGGAAGACTTTCATCAGACTTTAAAAAGAAAGTTTGAGGAAGAAAAAGCATAGATAGTTGGTGAGCCAAGATAGATTCTAGGCAGCGTTAGTGCTGATTATTTGTTTTTGTTTTTTTCATGGAAAGCTGGGACAAGACACCAGAAGTGTTTATGGGTTGATGTTGGATAAGACCATTGAAAAAGCATGATAGCTGATGAGAGAGAGGTCTTTCTCATGGCAGATGTTCTTTCCCAGATAATGGCTGAAGGGCAAACCAAGTCAGCTGAGATAGAATGTCAGCCAGGGTCATAAACATTTTTGCTCAGCTCGAATAAGCTAAGGGATGGTTGAGATGCCATAGACTTAGTCACAAGATTAAGCTAAAGACTTTGCATACAAACAGCTGACTTATATGTATTGCTGCAAATACCAATAAATCAATGCTACTTCCTACTGCTTTATCAATGAGGCAGAAGGAAGAGAAGGAGGAGGAGGAGCAGAGGGGAGAAATCATACTTAATGGATTATTGTGCACATTATTTCAGGTGTCTGTAAATGAAATCAAGAAATTTGCTTTTCTTTGCAAATAAACAAGCAAAATATTGAGGAGGAGGATTTTGTGTGCTCTGCTTTGGATCATCTCCTATTATGTCATGATGCTTGTCCTGATATCTCCCCAGAGATTTCCACTCTGATGATGTTCAGGAACAATTAATGTCCTGGTTATTCTCAAATTTGGAAAGTAAAAAACTTCAGCTCATGTTAGATATGGGTATTTTTTTTATATGTTTCTACTCATGATGCCTTTGTTTTTTATCTGTGAGTTAGGTGGCCTAAAATTGTATAAACAAACATCAAATAAAACTTAATTTGTAAAACTTAAATCTCATCCAGTCATTGATGATATATACAAGATAGTCCTTGAGTTATGATATGAACTGGAACTGGAATTTCCGTCATCAAGTAAACTGGTCATAAAGCTTGATGTCACATGACTTATATCACTTAGTGATAGCAATTCCAGAAATTCCCATTATGATCATCAACTGAATTTCATCTGTTGCTAGCCCAGGACCCACCCCAATTCAAGTTATTCCAGGCCTGATTTTTTCAGACTGAATTTTTTCTTTCTCAGTCCCCTGTTGTAAGAGACTGCCCCCCTTCATTTCCCTTCAACTATTTCCTTCCATCTCTGCCCTTTGGCAGCTCTGCTCACACCCTTGCAGGGCAGCAAGCAGTCCCAGAACGCATGGCTCTTCGGCTGCTTGCCACATTGTGGCTCAGGGCTTCTGGGTATACCATGACTTTGGGGCTGAAAGAAGCACAAAGCCATAGCCACTCTTGGAAGTCAACCCAGCAGCATGGCACAAAATAGCATCTCAGTGTGAAGCTGCAGCTATCCAAAAGTAGTCCCAGTCCCCTCGCTACCCTGCACTCTGAAGACTCTGATGTCCATGTGTAACCTTGGGAAGAAAGCCTCATGCCATCAGCAGCTACCTACAAAAAGCCAGGTCAGGCATGCTTGGTCAGCAGCAGGAGCAAAGGTCAGCTATGTGGGGGGGGGGGGGAGAGACTATAGATGAGGGATATATAGGTAGATGGGTGAGTTGAAGCAACCTGATACTGTATGTATGGGTGGGGCTGCCAAGTGCTCAAATTTTTATGTCACTGTGGGGGCATTGCAATGGCCCTAAGTTTGGGGATCAGTCTTAAGTCCCTTTGTTCAGCATCTCCATAACTTCAACTAGGATAGGATGAGACTGCAGAATGCTCCATAAATCTATAAAAAGAAAGGAAGCTAGAAAAATGTGGAAAATGCACTCATTCGGGCTCCATTCTAATTAAAACTAAATGCAATACAAGTATTTACACCTATGTGTAGCCACAACTAAACGTGCTTGTGGTCTAGCATAAGTTTTTCTTGGTTTTTTTTTGTTCTGCCTTATGATGCTAGATTCGTCCAAGAATAGAAAACACCCAAATCTAAAAATGGAAATTCCAGCAACCACATGATGACAAATTATCTTCTGTTCTTCCATAAATTGGTTATTTCAGAATGTCATTTTCTTCACAGGCACAAATGTTTACTGGTATTATTTTTTATTTTGTGTACTTTTGTATCATCTTTGATGAAATTTCTTTTGTCGCCATTCTACCTAGGACATACTTTCATAAAAAGCAGTACAATTACATCTTTGCCAGGTACCGAAGGTGAGCAAACAAAATGTAGCGTCACAAAAATATTCCCATTCTATCATGCTATGAATGTTGCAGCCAAGCCATATAGATAAACACAGGGATATGATTCATTCTTGAGAATGAATTTAGAAATGTGTTGAATTTTTTTCTGGCTATTGTTGCCAAAATGTACATCAAGATCAGGGTCACAGATCATTCTTTTCATGCTAGTGACAACAATTTGGCAAAGAATCGACTACTGGAATATGCTTTTTGCAAGATAACTTTGAGTGGAGACTGCTATATCCCAGTAGTGTCTTGTAGATTACAAAATATAGCCATAATATTTTATACATGCATCAAAATTAGTGTTAGCCGGATTCACTTAATGACAAGAGTCCCTTAACTGCAAGTGATTAATTTAACAACTACAGCAAAAAGTTTATAAAATTGGATATGACTTACTTAATGATTGGATTGTTTAGCAACAGACGTTTTAGTCCGAGTTGGGATTGTAAATCAAGGACTACCTATATTACTGACTGGAAGGTAAACTATAGCTTCTGCCGAGCGGCCGCTTGAGCCTCTCCTTCTCCCTTCATTAAGCATTACAGATTAGACGCCTACGCCTTTGCGGAGGCCGCTTTCGGCAGGAGGGTTCTGCAGGGAGTCCTGGACTCTCAAAGGGGCTCAGGCCCGTCTAATCCCTCCCAGGACATCTAGCTTTGGTATGTCCCATGGTTACTCCTCCCACACCTTCTCTTCGGAAACTGGCAGTTGGACTTACCTGAACTGCATGTTTAGAAGAAAGGTGTGGGAGGAGTCACTTCCCCCCCCCATTCAGGGCGCCCCGCGCCCAGGGGGCCTGAGCGAGTCCAGGTTCAGTTATAACGGTTAGGAAGGATATGTGTTGGCTGTTCTTGTTTGTCCTTCCTTTCAGATGCTGCTACGATCCATCAGTTAATCTGGGGAAGTCAGAGGAGAGCCGTAAGTGTGGCTTCAAAAGATTACCTCAGTCTCCAATAGGCAAGAAGGCTTGGTTAATACCCATGGTTACTCCTCCCACACCTTTCTTCTAAACATGCAGTTCAGGTAAGTCCAACTGCCATTCTTTGAGGAAAAACACATACAAGTTGAGATACAGCTTATTTGCCCACTTCCCCTATAGTATTATAATATACACCCTGATCTTATATTTTTATCCTGCTTTTTATTTTATGCAGACATACATACATTTATTTGTACTTGGTCAAATCATGTCTCCAAACACATTTAATAGTCCTGCCTTCTATTTTTGAGGAACCTTGAGGAACCGTTTTAGTACCGGATGTTGGGACAAGGGAGGAGCGTTCACACACCCCAGAACCATAGAGAGAACGGAGACCTGTCGTCTAAGGGTACTGGTGGCCAGGCCTTTCTTGTGGCCCTCCTGGAGGAAGTCCAGGACCTGTGGAACCAAGGCTGCAGCTGGGCGGAGGCCTTTAGCTCAGCACCAGTCTGCAAAGGCCACCCAGGAAGCATTGTAGATGCATGTGGTGGACTGCCTCCTGGATGCCTCTACTGTCCTGATGACACTCTTGGAATATTGGGCTTCCCTCAATTGCTCCCGCTCAATCGCCAGACGGTCAGATGAAGCCACTCCAGGTTCCGATGCTCCAGAGACCCCTGGTGCAATAGCAATAGCAGTTAGACTTATATACCGCTTCATAGGGCTTTCAGCCCTCTCTAAGCGGTTTACAGAGTCAGCATATCGCCCCCACAGTCTGGGTCCTCATTTCACCCACCTCGGAAGGATGGAAGGCTGAGTCAACCTTGAGCCGGTGAGATTTGAACCGCTGAACTGCAGATAACAGTCAGCTGAAGTGGCCTGCAGTACTGCACCCTAACCACTGCACCACCTTGGTGCAGGGCCACCTCCCCCACTGGGATCCTTCAGTGAGGGGCTGTGGACAGATCCACGAGGTCTGCCAGCCAGGGTCGGCGCGGCCAGAAGGTGGCCACCATTATCATCTCTGCTCCCTCCTCTACCACCCTCCTCAGAACCCCGGGGATGAGGGGAAGAGGGGGAAAGGTGTAAAGAAGACCTGGTGGCCATCTGCGTCCGTGTCCATGGCTCCCTTGGTCGGAAACCTCGATATGAACTCCGGCAGCTGGGCGTTCTGCGGGGTCGCGAATAGATCCACCGTTGGATGTCTGAACCTCTCGCAGATCTGACGGAAGATTGAGGGATGGAGTTGCCACTCCCCATGGTCGACCGTCTCCCTGCTGAGCCAGTCTGCCTGATGGTTCTCTGTTCCAGAGATGTGTTCCGCTCTGATGGACTGCAGGTGCCTCTCTGCCCAGTTCCCCAGGCGCAGGGCCTCGTCGCGAAGAGCCCTGGAGTGGGTGCCGCCCTGTCTGTTCACGTGGGCCTTGGCCGCTACGTTGTCTGTCAGGACTAAGATGTGATGTCCGGTCACCGTGTCCTTGAAGTGGCGGAGAGCCAGATGGATGGCTCTGAGCTCCAACCAGTTGATGTTGTTTCGCAGATCTGTTGGAGTCCACCGGCCCTGGGCGATCTGATTCCCCAGGTGGGCCCCCCAGCTGAAGAGACTTGCGTCTGTGGTGAGAGTCTTCCTTGCCGGTTCTCTGAAGAGACATCCACTGTTCAAGGCTGGGGACAGCCACCAACGAAAGGATAGCAGCACCTGGGGTGACACCCGGATCCTGAAGGTGGCGTCGCTCGTCCCGGCTCTCTGGTGAGGCAGTAGGAACCACTGGAGCTCCCTGGTGTGCAGTCGAGCCCACGGCACGATCCCTATGCACGAAATGAATTTCCCCAGGAGCCTGGAAAGAACAACTACAGGAACAGACCGTGACTTGCGAACCTCATGGATCATCTTAACGATGCTGTCCTTGCGATTTTGGGACAGGAAAACCTCCCCGGCCACTGAATCGATGAAGGACCCTAGGTGAAGGAGCCTGGTGGAGGGAACTAGGTGACTCTTCTCCAGGTTGATGGAGAAACCCAGGGACCTAAGGGTGTCGATGGTGGTACCCAAGTTCCGTTCAGCCGAGTCTGGGGACCTGGCTAAGACGAGGATGTTGTCTAAATAACAGAACAGACGGACTGGAAGGGAGCGCAGGTGGCCTGCGGCTGCTGCAAAAACCTTGGTGAATGTCCTGGGGGCTGAGGCCAGCCCAAAGGGCAGGGCTCTGTATTGGAAGTAGTTCCCCTCGTGGGAGAACCTCAGGAATTTACGGTGTTCCGGGGCGATCCTGATGTGTAGGTATGCCTCTGTGAGGTCAATAGAGGCTAGGAAATCGCCCGGCCAGATGCCCTCCAAGATGGATTTCAGGGAGGCCATCTTAAATTTGCGGTATACCACCCTGGAATTGAGTAGTTTAAGTCCAGGATGGCTCTCCATCCCCCTGAATTCTTGGGAACTAAGAAGAGGTTCGAGTAGAACCCGGAGCCCTTCTCCCCCTCTGGGACTCTTTCAATGGCCCTGTCTAGTAAATGCTTAATGGCCTTGGCCTTAAGGGCCTGTTTGGTCGGGTCCGTGGAGGCAAAGGTGCGGAACCTACTGGGGGGGAGAGAACGGAACTCCAGGTGCAACTCGAGCCTTACAGTCTGGAGTACCCACTCATCCGAGGTGATACAATCCCAGGCATCCGCGAACAGGGAGAGGCGACTGCTGATGGGGTGATCCGGGGTCGGATCACTTGAACCTGCAGAAGGGACGACCGCCTCCTCCTCGAAAGGGCCGCTTGCCCTGCTGTTGGCCCCTGAATCTGTCTCTCTGGAATTGTCTATCCCCCTGCCTGTGGAACCTGGGGTTTTGGTACCTCTGGTTCTGGTTGTCCCCGTCGGGTGGTCTATAGGGGTTCCTCCTGGGGTATGGCGCGTGGCGGAAGTCCGAGCGTTTGGTTGTTGTTGGGAGAACCTTCCGCTTGTTCTTATCCTCCACGAGGATAGGGTCCAGCGCCGTCCCAAATAGCTTCTCCCCGGTGTAGTCTGCCCGCGTTAGGTGCCACTTCATCCGGGATTCCACCTGCCAATGGCGTAACCAGAGCAGGCGCCTAGAAGCAACTGAGGAAGACATAGCCCACGAGGCATACTTTACCGCGTCCAGAGTGGCGTCCTCTGAGAACTGCATTGCCGCCAGCATCTTGGATATGTCCTGTAGCAGGCGAACCTCTGAGGCCGGATCCTGTCCCTCAGCTGCTCCAACCACAGGGCCGTGGACCTGTTAAAGAAAGAAGCGGAGGCGGCTGCCCTGATGGCCCAGGTGATAGCCTGGAACGTCTTGCGCAGTACGATGTCTGCCTTCTTGTCCTCCGGCTTGAGGCAGTTGGCAGTGTCTCCTGCGACGACCGTTGAAGCTGATGCCAGGGTGGCCACTGGATTGTCCACTTCAGGTACCTGGAGCGCTTGGGCAAAGGTCTGATTAAGATTGTAAAATTTTCTCTCATTTCCCCCTGGAGTGGGAAAGGACCCTGGCTTTACCCACTGCGATTTGAGCACCTCCATGAACATCTCTGGCGTGGGAATCTCCTCCTTGGTGGCCTATGGAAGGATCCCTTTTTCTTCTTACTCTTACCCTTGCCAGAAGACTCAGCTACAGGCTTAGGATCCGGAGGGGGATCCAGATCCGCTGTGGCAGATGCCTTGCACAGCAAGGAACTGAATAAGGACGGGGGAAAGAGACCCGCTATGGTGGAATCATCCTCTACCTGGGGATCCTCATCCTCTGAGAACCCCACATCCTTCAATTCACCTTCCTCTAGGTCGGATGCCTCGCTAGCCGTGGAAGGGGAGGGAGACCTGGCTTCCCTGGCAGCTGAAGTGCTGGGGCGATCTTGTTGCCCCTGGAAGACTCCTGTGGGGCCCTGCTCCTGGAGCTCTGAGGTTGCTGGCCTAAGCTAGAGGCCATTTCCTGGGCCAGAGCTCTAGCTAGCATGTCCTGGAAGCTGTTGGTGAGGTCAGGCAGGGCAGGCTGAAGCTCTGGTGGCTGGGAATATTCCCTGGGATTAGGGGATAGGGGAGCCAAGTGGGGCCTGGCTGGGCTGGTGGTTCTGCACCCAAAAGGGTCCGCTCTCGAATCCGCTGGGGGAGCAGGCGAAAGAGGGGGCGATAGGGAGCTGTGCCCTCTGTGGGAGCCCCTTGGTGAGGCTGGAGAAGCTGCCCGGGCCTCAGCCCGGCCTGGAGGCCTGCGGGGAGAATGAGATCTGGAGGGGGAAGGGCTGATGGTCGCCCTGAATTCCCTGGCTGAGGCCCTGGTCGTCCTGACCTCCTTCCTGGGGGCTGCCTGCTTGGGGGCCCTGGTCTTTTCCCTCCTCACCAGGGATCTCCCCCTGGGAACCGGGGAAACACCCCTGGAGGTCCCCTTGTCTGGGTCCGGGCCTCCTGGGGCTCTGGACCTGGCCTCCCGACTCCTGGTCACCTCCGCCATTACTCACGGTTACGATGCTGTCCCCCACCTCCTTCTGCAGCCGGCAGAGGCTTCGGGCCCGAACTCCTGGGGCTGGATCTGCCTCTTGTTCTTCTGCCGTTGACTGTGGCCTGAGCTGCCGGCAGGCACTGGCTTGGAGAACCCCCTGGATCACCGGCGGGGTAGATCCTAAAGGAAGCCTCTTCCGGCTTCCTGGTGCCTTGTGAGCGCTTTCGGCGTCCGTAGGAGAACGCTGATCACGCGCTCACCCACGTGCTCCCAAAATGGCGACGGTTCAAGATGGCGAACGCCGCTGCCATCCGGATCTCCTCTCACCGCTGGGGAATGCCGCAACGATCCTCGATGGATCCTCGGTCCTCGCAGGTCCTCCTGGGCTCTTCCGGACAGCACGCGGCCACTTCTCTCACCCCTCCGGTTTCCGGGGCTTCCACCCCTCTAACGCGACTGGCCGGTCGCATGGGGCACTTGCGCACGCACTGGCAAGCCGGAACTTGAATTAGCAGCGCGGAGCACAGCAGAAGAGTGGTGAGACGAACAGATGATTTCTATGTGTAATCCTTGTTGTTGAAAAGCTTTGCTGAAAGAAAAAACTCCTAAGTCTACGAAGAGAAGGGAGAGTCAGAGTAACACTCCTTTCAGGCCGAAGACTGAGGTTAATCTGGGGAAGTCAGAGGAGAGCCGTAGGTGTGGCTTCAAAAGATTACCTCAGTCTCCAATAGGCAAGAAGGCTTGGTTAATACCCATGGTTACTCCTCCCACACCTTTCTTCTAAACATGCAGTTCAGGTAAGTCCAACTGCCATTCTTTGAGGAAAAACACATACAAGTTGAGATACAGCTTATTTGCCCACTTCCCCTATAGTATTATAATATACACCCTGATCTTATATTTTTATCCTGCTTTTTATTTTATGCAGACATACATACATTTATTTGTACTTGGTCAAATCATGTCTCCAAAGATATTTAATAGTCCTGCCTTCTATTTTTTTCCACAACTATCCTATTGTTGGACTGAGAGGTTGTGAGTGGTCCATAGTATCCAGATCACCTTCATGCCTTAGGGAATTCAGTTTCCTGATATTTCTTTAAAAATTGAGAGGGGGGGAGAGAAACTATATTTCCATTCACCCTTTGTAATATAGATCTCTCTTCTTTTAATAAAACAAGATTTCATCTAAACAATAGGGGTACAGGTAGTCATCGACTTGCAACCGCAATTGACCGAAACATTTCTATTGCCAAGCAAGACAATTGTTAAGTAAGTTGCGCCCCATTGTATGACCTTTTTTGCCACAATTGTTGAATGAATCATGCACTTGTTAAGTGAATCTAGCTTCCCCCACTGACTTTGCTTGTCAGAAGCCAGCTGGGAAGGTTAAAATTAGTGATCACATGATTCCCAGGGCAGTGCAACTGTCATAAATACATGCTATTTCCCAAGCCAAGGGTTTGAATTTTGATCACATGACCATGGGGATGCTACAATGGTCAAAAGTATGAAAATCAGTCATATGTCATTTTTTTCAGGGCCATTGAAACTTCAAATGGTCACTGGTTGTAAGTAATTGGTTGTAAGTCAATGGCTACCTGTAGTAACTCCTGTTAAAGTAATACATTATAAGAATGCTTGCAACAGTTACTATTATGATGACTTACTGAAGCAAAAAAAATTACAGAAGATACCCTCAATACAAAATTTGTTCAGCTAGGGTTTTATTTCTATCAGAAAATCTGTAGGCATTCCCACAATCCATATCACACTATGAAATATAGTAAAGAACTTCACTCTTGGGTAACTAAATCACATATTCCATAAAGCTAATAGCTAAATAGCTAATAGATGCATAACAACTTATGAAAATTATACACAAAACACAAAATCATGGTCTCTCCTAATTAATTTGGTTTTATCCAAACAGTATTCACATGAGGTCCTTCAAGAAATTGCTAATTTTCTAACAAAATTAGTCACCATTAAAATTGGCAGCAGAGATAATGAGATTAAAACTTCACAGAAAATTTCAGGTCACTTTAGTATCTGTACATTGAGAAAATATTAAAGAAAAAAATCAAGCTTGTAGCATGTTTTTTTGGAAGAATTAATATTCATATATTTCTATTGAGTGAAATTACTATTGGATAGTGTATATAATACAATGAATTGGTGCTTAGGATTGATATGAAAATGAATTTGGCAACAAATGTCACCAACTTACAGTATCTACTTCTTATATTCAAGAATAGCTTCAAGCACTCATTAGCCACTCTGTAGATTCTCATTTCACAAATCTTCTATACGTTTTCTGAGGAAATCTATTCACATGTTAATAATATTTAGTAATATAATAGCAAGATATAGTTCTAAAAGAGCCATGGTGGCACAGTGATTAGAATGCAGTTATTGCAGGCTAATAATTCGCAATTCACAATTTAATGAGCTTATATGCCGCCCAATCCCGGAGGACTCCGGTCGGCTTACAAATACGAAATAAAATAAAATAACACATAGGGGAAAAAACATACACAGTTTAAAAAAACACACAACATACATTTGGCTTAACTGGGGGTTGGACCTGATTTAAAAAATCAGCAACCCCAGGCCTGTTGAAACAGCCAGGTTTTGGTGGCTTTTTGGAAGGCCACGAGAGTGGGAAGGGTCCGGATCTCTGCTGGTAGATCGTTACACAGAGCCGGAGCAGCTACAGAGAAGGCTCTCCCCCCGAGTGGTCGCCAGCCGGCATTGTCCGGTCGACTGCACCCGGAGGAGGCTTAGCCTGTGAATTCTTATCGGAACTTCCAATTGCCAGCATTTGATCCTGATGGGATCAAGGTTGACTCAGCTTTCCATCCTTCTGAGGAAAAATGAGGACCCAGATTGTTGGTGGCAATATGCTGACTCTGTAAACTGCTTAGAGATTGCTGTAAAGCACTGTGAAGTGGAATAGAAGTCTAAGTGCTATTGCCATTGCTATTGCTAATCAATAAGTAGATGGCACCATCAATATATTTAATTGAAGAACTTTCCAATATTGCAACTTATTTCTTTTAGTTTAAAAATATAGATGACATTCCACAATCTCATATTAGAAAAATAGTGCTGGATCACAATACTTTCAGTACTATTTTCTTTCTTTTATACTGTAATTATTATACTCCAGCTAGAAAATTGGCTCTGCCTTGATCAAATATTTCAATACTTTCAAAGAGAGCTTGAGTGGGACATAAAAATATCTTACAAAGAAAACACTGAATACATGTTCCCTTTTTATGACAAACATGGTGCCTGTAAACAATATATAACAATTATAGCGCTGAAAAGAAGAATTAATCTATAATGCAGCAGCCTATCTGCATATACAGAAAAATCAAAACAAAACATCAAAACAAAACATCAAAACAAAATAACTGGATGTATCAGAGAACATTTAAATTCTTGACTCCCACACTGCTTGAGCTTCTACTGAATGGAGCCATGCATGGCTCCAGCTGAGTGCTGCTAAGGGAAATAATGGGTTGTGCAAATCCCCTGAAAAAGAAAAATGTGGGAGTGTGTACAAAGTATTGTTTAGAATTCATTTAGCAACCTTTCCAGGCTCCACAGCTGCTTTGGATTTTTTTCCTGGCTGTCTGTGCATGTTCTTTCAAAGGATTTGCACAGTCCTAGAAAAAAATGGATTAGATAAACTGCTATTGCCTTGCAGCCCTGGACACCATTAGTCCAACACTAGAAGGCTAACTGTACCACAATAGTATATTTCAATCTTAACTATGAAAACATTCATAAATCAATATTTTCTTTTTCATACTTCATTTAGGTTGTAGCCATATATTCCCATTTAGATGATGCACCATTGACTCAAAAAATTCTCAAAAAAGAATTATATATAGACGTAATCTTTTTTATATATACATTTTTATTTTATTTTAATATAAACAATCTATCTCCCATTAAACAGTGTGTCATCTGGGTACAAATATTTTGTGCAATAACAATTGAGGTTTACAATCATATTCATTATTTAATCTATTCCTAGCTTAATATCAATACCTTAAATGTCTAATACTATAACAATCCTCTTCTTGATTTATTTAACTATTAACTATGTTAACTCTATTAGTACATTTTCTATATTTTACACATCTACTTTTACTTATATATAGAAGTAATCTGAAAGCAAATAATAACTTTCAAGATTAAAAAAAAGTTTTGGAGATATTTAATAAAGATGAATCTTGGGTAGGAGGCATGGTTTAGCTTTAAAAAGATTGTTTTACATTTCAAAATGATCCCTTCATTTGCCCAAAGGGTAGAAATACATACCAAAAAAAAAATGGAAGGAGATATAAATTACACTTGGGGAAAATCAACCATCTAGGGGCAAAATGAAGAACTCGGTCTTTTTGTTGGTGTCTTTATTCTATCAGTCCTAGGCAAACTGAAGTTATTGTGAGACCTAGTATAATTTTAATACTTGCAATCTAAAGATACATTTAATCTTAAAAAGGTGACTAAACAAATGTATAGATCAGTACATTTAGTATCAATCATTTTTGTTCTCTGAAAGTTTGGGCTTTGAATTTACCTTAAAAAGGCAAATTCTTGAAAGTGAAGTGGAATGGAATGGAATATGAGATGAGGATTCCATGGGGGGGGGGGGACTGAAGCAATAAATTCTCAATAATCCCACTTTAAATAGCCTTTATAGAAGTCTGTCTCCTAGAATTATGAGTTGAGTTGGTTTACTTCTTCAACCATCTTTTTAATCCAAAGGAAGAGTGTGATTTAAATAGGAAGCCATCCAAATGGCAGGACAAAATTTGCCTTCTAAAATAAGGTTTAAAATGCTTGCCCAGTATTATATGGTTTAAAAGCCAGAGCAACTTGGCTAAAACAATGCTGAAACTTCCTCTCCAGTGTGGAAAGCAGTGTGAGCATACTGTATATTTCAAGAACAACTTTCAAGAGTCTCCACGATGTTGTTTCTATTTCAAAGCAATCTTTTGCAAAGAGATGAACCAGAATGGTTGCAAGCTTCTAGTCAACTATAACCTATTAATTAAGCATTGTGTGATTCATAAAAGAAATGGTACAAGATCACAAGTGTTTTCTTTCCTATTTTTCAAACAACTGCTGTCTCCTTTCCTAAGCAAAGAGTTCCAGCTCCCTCTTTCCACTTTGGAACAAACAGCTAAACCAGGAGTAGTCAACCTTTTTGTATCTACTGCCCACTTTTGTATCTCTGTTAGTAGTAAAATTTTCTAACCGCCCACCGGTTCCACAGTATTTTTTTTTGAAATTTTAATTTTTTTTTAAAAAGTCAATTTAATTTATAAAAAGGAAAGTGCTTCAATATTGGACAAAACCCCTACCGCCCACCATAAATGCTGGAACGCCCACTAGTGGGTAGTAGGGACCAGGTTGACTACCACTGGCCTAAACTATATAGAAAATATTTAACGCATATGGCAGAATACTACTTTTATTAGTAATTGCCATAACCTTTTCCTGATTCATCTAACTTGGATATAAATAAAATAATCAATGTTATTTAACTTTTTAAAACATATTTCTATCACATCATTTATTACTGGTACTTTAAGAAATATGCATTTTAAAAAATGATAACAGGTATTAAAATAACATAGCACAAAAATGCTATCCTGTCAGAACTGAAGGAGATTCTTGGATGAGACGTGAAACATCTTCAAAAGAAAAAACAAGAAAGTCCAGTTGTCTCCTGAAAAAGCATCTTTGGGACAACCATGACCTGGATGATTGAGAATCTCTACAGACTTTTAGATATACAATTTGGGATGAACACCCTTTGAATGGTGTGGGAGTAGGAATGGATTTCCAGAGGAAAAATTGCAGACTACAAGAATCAGGAACACTATTCAGGTGACCCTAAGGGCACAGATAAACCTCCAAGTGATTCAAGGACCCTCTAAAAAGGATGCAAATGATCAGCTGTCGGCAAGGAATATAAATCCTTCCATTCACCACTATCCTGTCAGAGCTGAAGAAGCTTCTTGGATGAGAAGCAAAACGTCTTCAAAAGAAAAAACAAGGAAGTCAAGTTGCCACCTGAAAAAAGCACCTTTGGGACTCTTCTAGGAGGAACAGGAAAACAGTGAACAGAAGGAAATGGAGCCACAACAACATTTACTAAATAGTTCATGTATAATCTTGATTCCAATACAATCTATCAATATGATGGCTAGAAAATAGAACAGCACATTGTTCTTAGCCACATGCCTGTCCACTTTTACACATTGTTCTTAGACAAAGTGTCATCTACATATCTAAGCCAGAGTTTATGTTTGTGTTCAGATTTATGTTTGTGTTCAGATTTATATATTTATATATTTACATAAATCTGAACACAAACCCAAACTCTGGCTTAGATAGGTAGACAACACTTTTGTAATCTGGCCACATGGGAAAGAAAAACTGGAAAACTTCCTCACACATCTCAACAGCCTAGACCCCAAAATACAATTCACTATGGAAATAGAAGCAAACAACCAACTTCCCTTTCTGGACGTCCTAATCTACAAAAAGCTCAATGGCTCCCTAGGACACACCATCTACCAGAAAAAAATACACACCAACCGCTACTTAAAAGCACAATCCCATCACCATCCTGCACAGATCAACTCTGTAGCCAAGACCCTCATCTCCAGAACCAAACGCCTAGCCCACAAAGACCACCTGAAAACTGAATTACACACTCTCACAAACATATTAATCTCCAAAGGATTCCAAAGAAAAACAATTACCAACCTAATTCAAAAGGAGAAGCCCCGCAAGAACCGAAACACAGAACAGGACAACAGCATCGCCCTCCTCCCTTACATCAAAGGCACCACGGATAAAATCAGCAAAATTCTCCACAAGCACAATATCAAGACAGCCTTCAGCACTGACCAACAAATAGCCAACACCTTAAGAAACCCCAAAAACAAGATCCAGCTTGACAACCAAAATTTTGGGCTCAATTGTGGTCATAAGTTCCCTTTCTTTCTTTCTTTCTTTCTTTCTTTCTTTCTTTCTTTCTTTCTTTCTTTCATCTGTCTCTCCCACTTCCTTTTCTTTTTTTCTTTCTTCCTTTCTCTTTCTGTCTCTCTCTCTGTGTCTGTCTGTCTGTCTCCCTCTGTGTGGATCTGTCTCTCTCTCCCTCCTTCTCTCTCTGTCTCTCTCTGTCATTCTCTCTGTGTCTGTCTCTCTGTATCTCGCTGTCTCTCTCTCCTCCCTCCCCCATCTGTCACTCTGTGTGTGTGTGTGTCTGTCTCTCTCTCCCTCACTCTGTGTGTCTCTCTCTCTGTCTCCCTTCCTCCTCTCTCTCTCTCTATCCTCCCTCCTCTCTCTCTGTCACTCTGTGTGTATATGTGTGTGCATGTGTGTCTCTGTGTGTGTCTGTCTGTCTTTCCCTCCCTCCCTCCCAACCCAACCCGCAGATGGGCTCCGGACCAGCAGAGCCTCTTCCTTCTTTTTAACCAGGTGATCTTTCCTAAGACATAAAAAAGAGCTTAATTGCAGGCTCAACAAAAGAAGCTGGAAAGAGATACTGAAGCCAGGAAGCTGAAACCTGGGACTGGGGAAAAACCTTTTCTATCCCCTTACCAGCCCATGCGGGAAAACGAGTAACAGGAGGGGATCCCTCCCCTCGCGGATGGGTTCCAGACCAGCAGAGCCTCATCCTTCTTTTTAACCAGGCGGTTATCTTCTTTTTAGACAGGCGATCTTTTTAACTAGGAGATCTTTAACCAGGCGATCTTCGGCTGTGAATAGCTGAGGAAGTGCAGCCCTAAGTCAACATGGCATATTGTGATTCCAAGCAAATGTCTATGATATGAAGATAAGATTTTCCCCAAAGTGAAGTAATTATAGATAAATACAAAATAAAGGGATTATCATCTCAATTAGCAGTTTGAAAACCAAATATTTAAGCCCCATCTAAATTCACATTTTGGAAACGCAAGTCATTTTATTTTGTCACAGAGTGCATTCTGTAGATTTTTTTCCAACACAAGTAGTTTCAGTTGGGTATCAGTATGAATCCAGTAATCAGTTCCTAAACAGGAAACAAGAACAGCCGAAGATTGAATGTCCTGTGATCAGTGTGAGCTCACACAGGAAGAGACCAATTTAATAACTGGAAAGTTTGCTACAGTATTTTCAGTTATGAAAGATACAGCCTCCTTTTAAAAGTGAAGACTTGGCAGCCTGGCAGCAGGAGCCACCATGGTGAATCAACAAAAGCTTTAGTCATATCTTTAGATGGCCACCATGTGCTTATGAGCATTTCAGAACACAACCTTTGTTAAGGTTCACATCACATACTGAAATGTTTTGTAATTGTCTTCTTCCAGGATATTTTTTTTAAACTCCATAGCTTAGTCTATGCCTCTAGGATGTCATGGGAATGTCAAGAATAAGTTCAGTCTCTGCTCAGCTTTTTCAAAATCAATCAACCACAATCAACTGGGTGTTGTTATATGAAACTATTACATAATTTGCTGATGGCTGAGCATCGCCTGTAACACTTTTGGGGTCCTGAGACCAATATGTGAGGAAGGACTTTATTTGCTGGAATTTGGTGAGCTTCTTTATGTTAACTGTGATATGCCTATTTTAGGATTTAAGATTTTTATAATTTTACAACTCATGATGACAGGAAATTTTGCTGTCAGTTTCCAGAAAACCCAAAGAGACAGCCTGTGTCTCAGGTGGTCCTAAAATTAGTGTTTATCAACTCCTGTATTACAAATTCAACATGTGACATTTTTCTCTAATATGAGAAGCAGTTTCAAACCACAAACACATGGATGATAATAAACAGTTAACGGAATACCATTATGTGGTTTTTCTTTAAATTTTGGAATATTTTATATAAAAGGACATAAAAGCAATTATAGTCAAATGAAGGTTGAGGTATGAGGATAGCAGTGACGTGCGGTGAAGACGAGGAGTGAGGCAGCGGCGGTGGCTCCTCAGGGAGTCGTGAAAGGATGCTGGGTGCAGCTTGCAGCCGCCACCACATGAGGGCCTGGCTTGGGCAGCAGAAGTTGTTTTCCAAGCCGCAAAGGTATTTGTGCAAAACATCAACAAGAGGGAGAAGCTCCCGCTGCTTTCTGGTCTGCCGCTAATTCAGCGAGTTCAAAGACGGGAAGAGAGTCCGGAGGCTCCGCTGCCCCTGCCACTCCTTCTGTCAGCAAAGCAGCAGCCCCAGGTGCCCCAGCCTGGACCCTGGCATGCCAGTCCCCCTCCCCCGTGTCCCTCGGGCACGACAGGCAGTGGCTGCTCTGCCCTCCCCCTCCCTGGCAGCCCAGCTCCCCCACTGGCCGTGAGCGGCACCTGCCGGCCTTTCTTGGGCTCCAGAGCGGCTCCTGCCTCCTCCTCCTCCCCCCCCCAAGAGGCAGTGCAGATCCTGCGTTCTGCTTAAAAAGCCTCTGGAGCGAGACTCAGCGGGCTTGGAGATTGCCTGGCAGGGACGGTGACAGAAGGGGCTCCGGACGCCTGCGCCATCTCCCGCTCGTCTTCCGGGACTCACCCAGCCCGGGGCGCAGCACTTTAAAGTGCATGCTGCTGCCCCAGCCATACAGCAGGACCTGTTTTATGGCCGGAAGGCACGCTGGCACTTTAAAGTGCATGCCGCTGCCCCGGCCATACAGCGGGCTGTATGGCTGGGCCTGGGGCGGCAGCATGCACTTTAAAGTGCCGTTGGGCTGTATGGTTGGGCCCGGGGCGGCAGCATGCACTTTAAAGTGCCAGAATGCCTTCCAGCCATTCAGCAGGTCCCGCTGAATGGCCAGAAGGCACGCCGGTACTTTAAAATGCATGCCTCCTCGCCCCACCATAGAGCGAAACATGTCCTGCTTTATGGCCGGGAGGTGTGCTGGCACTTTATAGTGCATGCCACCGCCCCGGGGCCGGCCATACAGCCCACTAGCACTTTAAAGTGCATGCCGCCGCCCCGGCCATATAACGGAGCCCGCTGTATGGCCGGAAGCCGGCAGCTTTAAAAAATAAAAAAAAATAAAAAATAAAAAAGTGCCAGCCTGCGCACCAGCAGAGGCAAGTAAAACACACACACACACACACACACAAATTACTTATAATAAAACAAATTACAATTACTTACAAATAATTTTGAATTCCTCCCCCCTGCCCCCTCCTTCGGACCCACATACCTTTTCCAGCTGTGTCAGAGGATTTCAACTCTCCTCTTGTCCGCAATGATGAAAATGTAAAAAGAAAAAGGCAACTTAGGCAAGAGTTAATGCTGCCACACCAGGAGGCAGAGAACCATGTGCCTCCTTTGCATAAGGAATTTTTCGCCTTTTAACCCTTGCTTAACTCTGAGCAAGGGTTAAAAGGCGAAAAATTCCTTATGCAAAGGAGGCCCGTAGTTCTCTCGCCTCCCCCTCCATTTAGCACTAAGCAGAATCATCCACTGTGACTCTGGCAGCAACTACCTTAGCCTTTTTCCTTTTAATTTTTCTTTTCTTTTCCTCATGACACTGGTGAGGCCCCGCCTCCCCTGACTGCACGTCCCTGGATGATAGTAATATATATAAATATATTTGATTTAAAATATATAACTTGATATGAATTGTAGGTGATGACTGTGGAAGGGATGCACAAAAGTTTTTTGTAACCAATTGACACACTTTCTACAATTTGTAATGGAAGATGGTTTTGTGTTTTTTGTGTTTTGTTTGTCTGTGTTTATTAAAAAAAAAATTATTATAAGAATTTTTTTTGGCATATATGTTTCTCTTGGCTTCTAGGTGCTCGCTAAGAAAGGATTTTTTGAAATGACCATCAGATCATTAGTATTTCATATCCAGTAATTAACACGTTCTGATGCTAAGGAGTTCTACTCCCCCTCCCCACCTGAAAAGAACTCTGTTCCAACTGCCAGTTGCCTTATATTAACATGCTCTGATGCTAAGGAGTTACACATTTTACTTCCCCTCCTCACCTGAAAAGAACTCTGTTCCATCTGCCAGTTGCCTCACATTCTGTTATCTCAGTTCAAACAGGTAGACATACCATTCCTTCACTTAGGAGAGGTCTGGAGCTCCTTACAGTACTAAACATCGGTACCTCACCAAAATGTCTATGCCTTCCACCTATGGGCTGCTTCCGGACTCAAGGTGGAGGGAATGAAATTCCCTTATGTGTTTCAATCACCAACCCCCACTAAGCCAATGAATTGTGAACCAAATTTCTCCTGCATAGTCCAACATATAGTTTCTTCATAGAGCACGGGTATCCAGCTGGTCTACTATAAGACTAAAGCAAATGCCTGTCTAATGAAGCATTAGCATAAATAATTATTAAAACAGTTCATTTTTTTTCCATTTTCTGCCAAAAAAATCATCACAAACCATAATCATATTTATGATCTTGGGACGCTGCAATTATTCATAAATGCATAAATGCAAACCAATTGCTAAGTGTCTGAATGCATTCACATGACCACCATGTAACTTCGAGGATGAAATGTAAGTAGCTTTTTGAAACCCTTTGTAACTTCAAGCAGTCATGTTGAGGACCCCCTGTCATGCGGTAAACTAGACTTGGCATTTTTTCCCCAAAATAAAAAGGTATTTTCCTATGATAAAAAGATTATTTTCCTATAGAATAGAATAATAACTTTATTTCCATTTTGAATGTACATTAATAGGCATACATTGAAAAGAAATTTCATTGCATACAGCTCTCAAAGGGTCACTACCTCCAATACACACTACATAAACATGGCAAAATAAATAAATACAAAATTATGCATATATCCACATACATTATATGACACCAGAGAAATAACAGTCTAGTTTGGATATGTACATGTACATGGCAAGAAAAACAAATCTTGCAAGTTGACGAGATGGATGGCATGGGGAAGAAAGCTGTTACAGAATCTGGTCATCCTGCTAGAAATATTTCAAAACCTCTTCCCAGAGGAGAGCAAGAGAAACAGACCGTAAAGTGGGTGTGTCATAGTGGTTGTATAAGCAATATCCTGAATGACAGGAAGTGATCTTTCTATAATCTTCTCAACTGTCCTTATCACTCTCTGCATGGATCTTCTATCTGAGGCACCATAGTCACCAAAACAAACAGTGATGCAGTTTGTTAAAACGCTCTCTGTAAAAAGTGGCCAGGACAGAAGGAGAAAGATGAGCTCTGCTCATCTGATGCAGGAAAGTCAAACATTGGTTTGCATGCTTCACTAAGGATGAAGTGTGGAGAGACCAATTCGCATTGTTAATTATCTGCACCCCCAGATACTTAATACTGTTGACCAACTTCTATAGCTGCAACCTTGACACTGAGTGGAGTATGACTATGCTGTCTCTTTCTAAAATCTACAATGATCTCCTTTGTTTTAATAACATTTAGAACCAGGTTACTTTTATTGCACCAGTCCACCAGAGCCTTCACCTCTTCCCTATAAGCATCTTCACTGTCATCCCGGATAAGACCCACCACTTCCGTGTCATAAGCATATGTCACAATATGATTTGTAGCAGACTTCGCACAGCAGTCATGGGTCATCAAGATGAACAGTAATGGACTCAAAACACAGCCCTTTGGGGAACCCAAACTCAAGGAGATGGGAGTTGGAAACTTTTTTTCCAACTCGCACAAACTGGAGCCTATCAATAAGGAAATCTAGTATCAAATTACCTAAGAGAGTATTAAAACCGAATAGGCCCAATTTGTTCACCAAATGCTAAAGAATGATTGTGTTGAACGCCAAACTAAAATCAACAAACAGCATTCTCACATGAGTATTTTTCTCCAGGTGCGCCAAGCTAAGATGAAGCAACCAAGAAAGTGCATCATCTATAGATTTCTTGACAGCACAAGAAATTAGCTATTATTGTCCTTATGCTTTTGTAATTTAAGTTGAATATGGGTATAAATTAATTTTTATAGAATACTGCACATTCACGAAATAGATTTTCACTATAAATAAATCAGCATAAATATCCCTTATTCAATTATGTTTCCACATCCTGACCCTTTCCCCCATTCCTCAGATTAAAAGGTATGAATGAAGCAATACAGTAAAGTAGAATTTAGTCTGAAAAATATATCACTGTGCTTTTTCCTGATCTTTACTGCAACCCAAAGAAGCAAGAAACACTTTTTGCTTTCGACTATTAAAGGCCCACCAAACCTCATCATGTTGATCATATCAACCAACAACACATCCGCAATGCCACTGCAGCTTTCATTTGTTTCCTTTTGCTGTGGACCTTATTCCTTGCCCCATTCTCCAAATGCCAAATAGCTCAACATCTTACTGCCACGAGCAGGATGTCTCAACTCTGAAAAAACAAAATGAATTGTTTCTGCTACACATTATTTGTTCACTGTCTCCGATTTGAAGCCAGAATTATCTTTTTTTTTGTCCTGAAACAGCCTGTTCCAGACATGGCTGCTGAAACACATTTTACCAGCATTCCTTGCCAGACAGTAGCAAGCGACAATTTGCCTGGAGCTCTTCCAAGAAAAAAACAGACCTAGAGGGAGTTGAAGGAGTATTTATCAGGGGCCGCAGTGGCTTAGTGGTTAAGTGCTGGGCTTATCAACCAGAAGGTTTGTCAGTTCAAGACCCAACCTCCACATGACACGGTGAGTTCCTGTTCTTGCCCCAGCTCCTGCCAACCTAGCAGTTCAAAAGCATGTAAATTTTGGTAGGAAAGTAACAGCATTCTATGCACCTTGGCATATTGTCATGCCAGCCACATGCCCACAGAATCGTCTTGGGACAACACTGGGTCTTTCGGCTAGGAAACAGAGATGAGAACTACTCCTAGAGTTGGACAAGACTGGTCAAGAGCACTGTTCCCTCTAAGGTGCGCGCCTGCACGGCCGCACACATAGCTGCAATACCCCGCGCAGTAGTTTCTAATTGCCGCACAGAGGGACGTGGGGCAGGTATCTGGACACGAACTACAGAGTGATCGCAATCAAAACCTCCTCCAGCTAAACCTTTTCTACTGCAGTACATTGCCGCCCGACTTCAGGATTCTCTAATCAGTGTAGGTTGAAAAGAAAAACGGGAAAGGGATCTTAAAAATTTAAAACACTGGAGCAAATGCTTCAGAGGCAACAACAGTTTTCACGGGGAATTAGAACAGTCAGAGAGCCCTGCCTGGAGTTTTGCTCCCCCCCCCCCTTTCAGACCTGCTGCAAGATCGGCTAATTTGCTATTGCCTGGGCTGGCTCTCCCCGGTTACATTTAGCAACAATGTAGGTCTTTTGAGCTCTTTTTCTCCCTCATCAGCCCCGCCCGACTTCAGGATTCTCTAATCTGTGATTCTGTGTAGGTCGAAAAGAAAAAAGGAAGGGAGAGGGATCTTAAAGATTTAAAACACTGGAGCGAATGCTTCAGAGGCAACAACAGTTTTCACGGGGAATTAGAACAGTCAGAGAGCCCTGCCTGGAGTTTTGCTCCCCCCCCCCTTTCAGACCTGCTGCGAGATCGGCTAATTTGCTATTGCCTGGGCTGGCTCTCCCCCGGTTACATTTAGCAACAATGTAGCTCTTTTGAGCTCTTTTTCTCCCTCCTTGCTTCTCGGGGCTCCACCAATGGGGGAGCAAAGCCCAGCGCCAGGCTTTGGGCTAACACAGGGATCTGCAAAGTTGGCTGTTTTAAGACTGGTGGACTTCAACTCTCAAAATTCTGGAAGTTGAAGTCCACCAGTCTTAAAAGAGCCAGCTTTGCAGATCCCTTGGCTAACATGATTGATGCCCTCACAGTTGGAAAGAGGCGAGAGAGCCCGGTCACATGAGTCATGACACACATCAGCTTTGTGACCACATTGCTGAGTAATAAAAATTCCAGTCCCACGTTGTAATGAAGGAGTACCTATATTTGATAACTCATTGGGATTTTCAAAGTCATTGAGAATATTTTTGCTTTTAATCTAATTAAACTTCCTATCTGTCAGTTTAAAATAGTGACTTCCATAGAGCAAACTAAAATCACTACTTTATAAACAAAAGGAAGGTGTTTTTTTCTCTTATTTGGTTATGGTAGAGCCATTTTAACAATCTATTTATATTTGCAAGTAGTATGCAGTTTAGAAATTAGTTTTGCAGTAGTAGTAGGTTACTGAAACCCTCTCTACAGAAAGGAGCAAATTCCCACAAATTTTTAAACAATCAACAAGCATTGTTGAACATGCAGGCAATAAATCCTTGAGTTTACAAATTAACGATGGAAGAAAACTCTTAGATGTGAATGAGACTTTAATTATGGTGATTTTAATAATTTTACTCATTTAAAATAGCAAATTGCATATAATACATTCACAGAAGCATACAGTGTATAGACAACTTTTGCAATTGAATGTTAACTCATTAAAATGAAGTATATCAAGTGAAATTCATTAAAATGAAGTATATCAAACATTTACTATTTTAATATTAGTGGTATTAAGTGCCATTTATATATACATTTCAAAGCTCTTTTTTATTTAATCCAAAATGAATTTGAAAAGATAATTGTAATAATTGATAAACCCTAACCCTATAGGTACATCATCAGTCAGTGCTGATGTCAAAAGGTAAAGCTGGAGTAAATGTTGTTACGAAGAAAAAGTGCAGCTGGAAGTTTAAACTAGAATGGTCTTGGGTGACATCTGTGAAAAAAATTCAGGTGCTCAGGCATGAAAATGTGCCGCTCAAACACTATACTTTTCCGCCCACACTGAAAAAAAATTAGAGGGAACAATGGTCAAGAGAAACCTTTACCTTTCCTACCTCTATGTTTAAACCTAGAAGTTAGGCTGTAGTCCTCATCAAACACCTTGAAATAGACTAAGTTTATATAATTATATTTTGTAAATGTTGTACTCATGCCATTGAATAAGAACTTAGAATAAATGTGAGGTTAAGTCTAGAGTTGCCTAACGTAATAGGCTGACTCCAACTATCCAAAATGTTTTATTAAATATGTATGGTTGGGATTTTTAACATATTCAGGATGTCCAATTATGGACTAAGGTAACTTAATTTAAGAAAGAAAAATCAGCCTTTCTGTAACAGCTTGATTGGAATACAATCATGTAAATTGCAGCTTACTTAGGTTTATATAAGTGATGGCTTAAAAACATGTTCTGTTATTCTCATCATTATCTTCTAGCTAGGAATTGTAACCAGGTCTACATCTCGACCAAAATTAGGCTGGGGGGAGGGGCTTAAGAGTACAATGACTATATATGTATACTTTTTTGTTCTATTTTTTTCCCAAGAAAGGGTATTAAAATGAAATATGTATATTGAAAAGGAACTATAAATACCATCAATATAAAATGGAGCTTGCTCAGAAGCTGAAATACACCAAATAAATGATAAGAATGGGAAGAAAAGAGGGGAGGCAGGGGAAGGAGAAAGGAGTAAGAGAGAGGGCAAAGAGGGGAGAAGAGGAGGAGAGAAACGAGGAGAGAAGAGGGGGGACAAGAGAAGGAGAGAGGAAGGGGAAGTAGAGTAGGGAAGGATGACAGAGGGAAGAAAGGAGGTGTGGGGAGGAGAGAGAGGGAGAAGAAAGTGATGGATAAGGATAAATATGGTGTACGGAGAGCAGAAGAGCTATACAATTGTGTTTTGGGAGCTGATGGTAAGATGAATTGATGTAAACACTTAATAATACAAAATTATGTTAATTATGTAATAGTATACATGTGATTATATTTTGTGAAAATGGAAAAATATTTTTTACAAAAAAAACCATGTTCTGTTAATTTACAGTATATTACAGTAAATGAATAGAATTTCAGTTGCATAGTCCAGAATTAAAATTGCAATAATTTATAGACAACAAGAATGAGCAATTGTTTAAAGATGATTAATCTCATTACAATCAGACTACTGAGGATCACATTTACATGACATTTCTTTTGTTAATTTTTAATTAAAGATTAGAAAAGTTTGCATATTTTATCTGGTGACCATTCATCTGGATGTAAGTCAATCCAATATTGCTTAAATCCATTAATAGTCAATCCAGACCCATGCATTACTGCATAGACTTTATATCTCAGCCTATATTGTACCTTGTAGTGGAATATTTTTTTAATAAGGATAATTGCAGCTGAACTATAAAAAGCTAAAAAGATATTCCGAACTCCACTGAGAAAAGTAATCAAAGAAAACAACACTAAACACAAGAAAGACTTTTATGACAAGATGATTTAAAACAGGGGTGTCAAACTGGCGATCCATGGGCTGGATGAGTCATGCGCAGGCCACACAGCTCCGCTAAGTTTCAGTTTCAGTTTAATGAAATTTGTATGCCGCCCACTCCCATTGGGACTCTGGGCGGCTCACAGGCAAGATAAAAAGCATTTTAAAAATTATAAAATAAGAGATACAATGTTAAAAATTAACACACCATCCATTCGGTCCAAGTAGGGCTGGATATTAATCAACAGCCCCAGGCCTGCCGGAACAGACAGGTCTTGCTGGCTTTACGGAAGGCCGGGAGAGTGGTAAGGGTCCGGATCTCTACGGGTAGTTCATTCCACAGGGCCGGCGCAGCTACAGAGAAGGCCCTCCCCCGAGGGGCCGCCAGCCGGCATTGTCCGGTCGACGGCACCCGGAGGAGGCCCAACCTGTGCGATCTTATTGGTCGTTGGGAGGTAAGTGGCAGGAGGCGGTCTCTCAGGTAGCCAGGTCCTAAACCATGTAGGGCTTTAAAAGTAACGACTAGCACCTTGAAGCACGTCCGGAGACCAATGGGGAGCCAGTGCAGCTCGCGGTGGATAGGTGTAACATGGGTGTGTCTAGGTACACCCAGTATCGCTCACGCGGCTGCATTCTGGACCAACTGTAGTCTTCGAACACTCTTCAAGGCAAAAAACATAGTGATACATCACATGACACAATCAGGTTTGACACCCATGATTTAGAAAGAGGTACTATAATATTAATTTATGAATCCTTAATATAATACCGCTAATTTCAAATAGCCCTGTAGCCAAAACTGATCACAAACATTTAGCATTCCTGAATGGATGACAATCTTAAAGAATAAAATTGAAGCAATATATAGAAATTGTTCTTTAGATTAGCTCTAAAAGATTTCAAATGCCACAATGATAAATTTCAATACACTGCCAAGCATTTTGACAAACAGAAACTATCGCTATTACTCAGATATCTGTGGTAATTTGAGCTAATACACATTGGAGAATCTGACCTCCAGGGACGTATGCATTAATCAGATCAAAAGCAAACATTTTGTTTCCACATAGAACTGTTTCACTTGTAGATCAACTCAACAGCATGAGCAATTGGCCATTCAGTTACTCTGTTTAAAAAAAAAACATCACCCTGTTAATCACAATGTGTAGCATGTTTTTTCCTCAATCATGGGTCCCCTACCAGAAACCTGGGAGTTTGAGGGTTCTGCACAGTAACTTAGCTGTTCCTAGCACCACACTCTTCCAGACAGAAAGCTCCGAATCATTCTCCCAACTTAGAAGATACAACCCAAATGCTCTTATCATCACTGGAACCACTTTAGTCTTTACTTTCCACATTCTCTCCAGTTCCTCCTTCAGGCCCTGGTACTTACCCAGTCTCTCGTACTATTTCTTCCTGATGTTGCTGTCACTTGATACTATACATCTAACATCACAGTTGGTTCTTGTCTGCTACAACAATATTTGGCTGATTAGCTAGTACCTGCCTGTCCATCTGGATCTGGTTCTTAGCCCTGTTATTCTCTATCACCTTCTGTGGAACCTTCCATTTGGACTTGGGAGAATCTAGCCATGCAGATGTTTCTGTACTCTATGCCAACTATTTGATTGTGGCCTTCAATATATGCTGTTCCTGCCCATATATTACATCCTACCAGGTGTTGTACTGTTTCTGGGGCTTCTTTGCATCTCAGGTGCTATCTAGTGTGACATACCCACTTCAATGGATCTGATGATTAAGTGCTTGTTGTTGTGCTGCTATAATCAGTACCTCAATGTTGTCCTTTAGTCCAGCTCTTTCCAACCACTGATAGGATTTCCCAATGTCAGCCAACTCAGCTGTCAATGGTAGCCCATGCTAGGTCTTGTCTTAATTTTTTGTGTAACTTTGTCTATTAGATTTTTATCTTCAGTGCTCTGGATATCCATGATCTGGCCTTGACACTTAACAGACCTTGCCTGCTTTCTTTCCAGCTGATGCAGAATACAATCTCTGGATGTTCGACTTGGGGTGGAAACCTCCATACACGTTGTCCTTTGGCCAGCTCATTATACTGGCAGGATAACTGATGACTGACAGGGCATGCTGTTAATGGATCTTTTTCTTTCCATGCAGCTGCCTTTTCAGGACCTGTCTTTCTTTGATGGTACATGGATGCTGTGGTCTTTCTAGCCTCATCAGGTTCCATGTGACTATAGAAAATCAACATACTTGTGGTTGATCTGTATGTTGATATGTAGCCTGCTCGTTTTAACTACCTTCCCTCTCTTTACTAACATCCGGCTACAATGAAAATGAAATCCCAATGTCTTCACTGTAGATTGATGATCATGTGGATCAGTTTTCAATTGGGGGCATGAACAAAACAGGAAATGGTTTGTTTCCAATCTAAAACAAGTCATCATATTCCATTATTATTTTTTCAGGATAGACACTGTTAGGCAGAAACAAAACATGGAGTGTTTTGTTCTTCAGGCATTTCCTCATTCATTTTTGAATGCATTATGATTAAAGTAAGTTGCTTTTAAAATACACAATGCAAGAATGAGTGTTGCAACCCACTAAGATGTACATCTATGGGATAATTTAGCACTATTCTGCATGGATGCAGAAATATCTTCATTTAAGAATTATTCAAAAGAATCCCAACAAGAGAAATGTAAACTGATTCTATATAGTTGGATGAATCCAAATTGTTATTGTTTTAACATTTTAGATTTTAAATAGTTATTCTTTGAATCTTAAAATGTTTTTATGTGTATTTTATTTGTCTTTTAACTCTTGTTTGGGAGATGCCCAAAGCTGGTGAAAGATGGATGGCTACATCAATGTTTTAAATAAATAAATATATAGAAATTGTGGTATGTAATAAAACATTCTTTCCTTTTGCAAGCACTTTGTACACATTTGGGTTTTTTTACACCTGTGTTCTTCCTGCTTGTATAGCCATGGGCAGAAAAGCAGGTATGAACTAACCACTAGTTTTTTTGTAATGGAAAGCTGTGAGCTACACAAACATCCCAAATGAGCCATGCAATTCACCTATTACCACATTATTTCTCTTATTTGCTGCTATATACATTTCTTTTACATCTGTGCTATCACTGCCTTGGGCTTCAGGGAGCGTGCAAATTCACTCCTTCTCAATTTAAAGAGGTACTGAACTATAAAATTCAGAGGTAGAGGAAGGAAAGAATATTGTTGCAATTATCCAATTGTGAACAGCTGTAACTGCTATAGTAGCAGTAATAAATATAGCAGGAAGGGGCTGTGCAGAACACAGCAAGAGTAACAAAAATAAGATTGAGTGAAAAATAAGACTCATGAAAATAAACACAGTATAAACAAAACCTTCACAATTATTTTGGAAGAGTCACCTTCTCCAAAGGTGCACTTTGTTTCAACTGAGCTTCAATTCAAGCTCAATTTTATGTCACTTAGAAAAAAATTACTTCTGAATTTTTTGAACTACAGTTCCTATTCCTATAGTTAATCAGTTGCAGCGAAAGAAAATCAGTTGCAGTTTTTCAGCAATGTGTATTATTAAAAAATTACATAAAAAGTATAATGAACTTAAAAGAAAAATAAAGTGAGAAATGCGTAAACCTATAATGAAGTAGAAAAAGCCATATAAATTACCTTTCGTGTTCCTAATTTCTTCTTTGATTTTCATCACAGATCTTTGGCCTTGCTTTTCATTATTTCCAGCTGTTAGAAAAATCAAAACAGAAAATAATGAATAACTGACAACATATTATAAATACAAACATAACGTAATATAAAATACAGAAAAATTACATTGTATTAAATGTTTAGGTAAAGAAAACTGAACAATGAACAGTGAAATAATGCAGGGTGGTTTTTTACAGTAAATATAGTGATATATGTAGTATTTTCATAATGAAAATGGTTCTATGTCTTCTTTAATTGCCTTATTATTTACCGTAGTTGAAAATATAGAATATGATCAGATCACTGTGATCTTATAGTGGGAAAACATGCTTAACATAAATATAATGAGTTGAAATATTAATTCAATCTTTATGCAAATTTACCAAGACAGGATTGTAGAAAAAATGTAAAACAATTTTGCAAAAAAAAATATAACAATACAAAGAAGAGTATGTAGGCTTTTAAATTAAGGTTTTGTACCACTTTCTAGATAAATAATAGATAAATGTACCATATTAAAGTATAACTCAGTTGTTGCTGGTCCTATGCTTAGAAGAGGGAAAAAAAAAAAATGAGGTTGGGTGAGACCGGAAGCTTATGTCACGGTGACACGATGGTCAATCTCGGGGCTCTGAGACTGCCGCCGAAATTCCAGATGCAGCATGGTCCAACTGGACCTAAACCGTCCCGAAGAGATGGTAATAGGAAGGGGCATATCCTGCCGATCCCAGGGAAACCCGCAAAGTCTCTGGTGATCCAGGAACAGCCCTTTTGCCAGCAGCTAGGAAGCAGCCATTAAGGCTGGCAAAACTGCTGACAGCTTCGGAAGTGAAAGTGCAGGAGAGAGAGTGTCGTTCATGGTGAGATTTTTACCTTTTTTCTGATTTATGAGAACTAATTTAAAATAAAGACTGATGAGAGAGAGTAAGCAGCGAATATAAGGCTACAGTCAAAGTGATTTTTTTTTCCTTTTTATTGTTGGAAGCCTGACTAGATTTTCTAATCAGAGCAGTGTTAAATGGAGCGGGATTATTTCTTTTCCGTTTTCCTGCCTTTTACTTTTTGGACCGTTTTTTTAACTAAGTTCTATTGTTCCACTGTTTAGGAGTATTTTTTTATATACTGTGTTTCTCATTTGGCTTTTTCTTTTTTCTTTTCTCTTAATAAGGCACAGAACGCAATACAGAGAGGGAAAGTTTTGGATAAGTAACACTGCCACCTAGAGGCTTTGAAACTTTGTTTCTATTTTTTGTCTGAATGAATGTTTGGAAAAGGTTGCTCTCCAAGGTTACTGGCTCAGCCAGGACTGATAGGAGAAGCGTTATTTACACAGGTGCTCACTCTGAAATTTTCAGTCCTTGAAATTCTGCCTGGACAGAATAGATAACAACTGTAAGAGTAAGTCTGGAGTGATCTTGAAAGGCTTTCATTCTATAAAAGTTTTGAATTTATTTTTCTTTTGTTTAGAGAGCTTTAACTTTACAAGGAGCCTTGAAACTATTTCTTTTTCTTTTTGCTGGTGGCAGTGTTTACTTCTTTTTGCTGTGAAGCTGGGTTCCGTATCTGGTTGTTTTCAATTTTTTTTTTAAATTGGATTATAGCATAGAAAAGATTGAAGATTTTTATTCTCTTTTATGGGTTTTTGTTTTTTCTTTTTCCTTTTCACATTTTTGATAGTAGATTTACCTACTCTCTCAGTTTTGCTTTCTTGTTTTACTCTTGGCTTTATTTTTTACAGAATCTTCTTCCCTTTTTATAATCCACTTTTTATAAAATGGATTATAATATAGAAAAATTTGAAGATGAGTGAAATAATAATAACCACTTCACTAGCAGGATGATAAAGATCAATACAGACAATGTTACAACAGGAAAAAGAAAAGGGAGAGAAGGCAGTTACCTTAGAGATGATTATGCAAGGAATTCAGAATTTGCAAGTAAAAACAGATACCATTGAAAAGAGAACAGAAAACATGGAAAAAAGAATTGAGACAACAGAACAACAAATGGGACACACTGAACAACAGAGAACATAGAACAAAAAACAGTTAAAGCTGATGAAAAAATTGATAGTATTCAACAAATACTGAATATGAAGATAGAAATATCTTCATACTGAAATATGAAGATAGACTACAAAAATATGAAGAAAAGGGTCACCAAAGAGAGAAGAAAATTGGGGAGATTGATAATAGACTGAGTGTGGTTGAAAAAGATAATAGAAAGGTCAGAATTTTTTCTAAGTTTCCAAAACATAAAAGAAGAAAAAGGTGAAAACCTGTTACAAATAATGATAGAAATCTTGACAAATGTCCTCGAGTTAACCCAAGAGAAGATGGCCAATGCTATAGATGAAGCATTTCGAGTTTATACAAGATATGCAGCGAGAAATTATTTGCCAAGGGAAGTTCATGTAAGGTTTACCAAGAAAGCAATTAGGATGCAAATACTTCAAAAAGCAAGATAGAAAACTGGAGTACAAAGACAAGGAGATTGTAGTTTTGAAGCAAATACCAAGTAGAGTGAGAGAATCGAGAAGAGAATATCAATTTTTGACTAAAATTCTACTCAAAAAAGGTGTTAATGGTTGATACCAGAAGGTTTAATGTTTATATGGCAAGGACAAAGATATAGAATAGATTCAATTGAAAAAGCAGAAGCATTTTTCAAAGAACATCTCAGAGGGAAGACTGAGGAGACTGGACATAAAGAATCGGTGAAAGAATCACGAGCAGTGGCTTCAGCTTCAACTGGAAAAAAAGAAGGAGCAGTAGGTGGGATCGAGATAGTAGAAGGTGCTGTAGGTGGCGTGGATATTAGAGATCTACAAGAACCTAGAGCCACCAGAACAATAAATCCTATGTATAAAACATAAATATGGAAGAGAAGAAAATGATCTCAATTAACATAAATGGACTTAATTCAGCAAATAAAAGAAAATATTTCACAAACTAGGGAAATTAAAATTGGATATAATTTGTCTACAAGAAGTGCATATTCAAAAGCAACATGAATACTTATAAAAGCAACCAAAGCTGGGGAAAACGTTTACTTCATTGGCAACCGGTAAGAAAAGAGGAGTGATCCTTTATATTAAAGATACAATCCCAGTGGAACAAATTTATACAGATGACGATGGAAGAATTTTGATGGTGGAAATTATGGACAATAATAAGAAAATGCTCCTAATAGCAATCTATGCGCCTAATGATAAGCAAGATGAATTCTACAGAAAATTACACAGGAAAATAATGGATTTGGATTACTTAAATATTTGTATGATGGAAGATTTTAATAGAATTGTACATAAGAATTTGTATGACTGCGCATGTGTAGGACCTGGATGGCTGCCTGGCTTCTCACTCGATAGAAGCCGGCGAGACGAAAGAAGATCTTAGAAGAGCCTCCGGAGTCCGTGACAACTTTGACATAAGGTCCTGGAAGGGCTGTATTTCGCGGATCGAGTGGGGACTGGCATTTGAACATCAGCCGTCTCCGGTCGCTTTCCTAGCTGTGGATCTACCGAGGCCTGGAACTGGAACTGGAACTGCTGCGTGGCGCAGAGGAGAGATGGCGGCGCCGCTCTGTTGAACACTGCGTTTTAAATCTTGGATGCTTGCCTTTGATTCTATCTGAGCGGCTGCTTTTCCAACTGGAGTTGAACTCTGTTTTTTTAATTTCATCTATGTGGTGAGCAGTGAGCAAGGGGGATTGGGAGATCTGTTCGATTGAGACCATCTGGAACGGAGTTCTGTGGGATTGGCGGATTCGGCGGCTGGCTGCGCGTACCGCCGCCGTGGCCGTACCCCCACCCAATGCCTTGCTCGCCCGTTCTTGCCTCTCCTCTCGCCCCTCTCCTCTCGCCCCTGCGCCCCTGTCGGGTTCCGGCGACCCTGAGTGATCGTGCTGCTCGGAGCGGAGAAGATGGCGGTGCCGTGCTGACATCGCCCATTGCTGAGTCTGTGAGAGGCCTGGATGCCTCCCCCTCCTTTTTTTCCATCGCAGCCTTTCGGATACCACTCCTGTCCCTCTCCATTACCAGCAAGCCTTACCATCTCCCTACCCAGCATTGACTCTCCTTCGCCTCGGCTGGGGCCATCTGCTCTGCTTATTCTATCTGCTCTCCCTCTAACTGTTTGCTGCCTGCCATAGCTCCAGTTAATTAGTTAGATATATAGGTATAGGTTTAGGTTTATAGTTATAGATAGTTTAGGCATAGATTAGATATAGATTTAGGTATAAGTACTGGAGACTGTCTGTGGGTGCTCTCGGCCTTGGGGCAGGGCTAGTGGAGACCGGGGTTGGGGTCGTGGCTAGGGTTGGGGGTAGAGTTAGTGTGGGGGCCAGGGCTAGGCTACGCTCGGGTTATGATTAGGATTAGGCTGGTGTAGGGTTAGAATGGGTGAGCTTAGTTTGGGTTGGTGTTAGTTTTGGTTTAGGCTTAAAATTAGGATTAGCTTTAGGTTAGGATTAGGTTTAGTAGTAGGATAATTAAGGTTGGAATAGGGTTAGGAGTGGTAGATGATGACAGCCGTAGGGGTCAGGACTTGGCTCTGTAGGAATTGGCGCCCTTTATCCCGTCTTCTGGAGCAGCTCGGGCCAGTCCCAGACGTTGGCTCCACAGACTCCCCCCCCCCCCCGGATTCTGGACCCTGCTCAATCTTAGGGGAAGGAGAAGAACTACCCCCCGACACGGGGGCCATAAATTGCTTGTTGGATCCGGAGGGCTCAGGACTGGAAAGCTACTGTGTACCAATACCGGACCCTTATCCCGTGCCCTCTCCGCTTACAGCCACTTTATATGCTACTGACTTTGGACCTGTGGCCTGGGAAGCTCTTCTAGGACTCAGAGGAGGGGAGAAAAGCGGAGCAGCTCGCCCTCCATCTGCACACCATTGTCTTACATCACACTAGCGCAGTGCTCCGCGAATTTTTTAGGAATTTAGTGTGAATGATATGCTTGGTTGATGTTTGCACCCACTTTTTTTTAAATTCATACTGTTGTATTTTCTGTGTTTAACTTATTTTGTGGGGACTGCATGGGTGAGTGGCTGCGTGTGTATGAGAGGGTTGAGAGTATTGCCTGGTGTCTCCTCCACTGAGTGCCACTGCAGAAGTGGTAGGGGCCCAGACTTACTTCCCGTCCCAGAATGAGTGTTAAGGATTGCCTGCTGGATGGTGCGGGAGCTGTGGGAGGGGTTATGGGGTCTACAGTAGCGGGGGAGGGCCAGAGCATTATGGTCACTATGGGGAGGGGCAGGTATGATGGGAACTTCAGGGCTAGCCATTACCGGGGAAGGAGGGTTCGCTACATCACAGAGATCCCTCCTTCCGGCCCTGTTAGTTCCACTCCAGGGCCAGGTGACGAGAATTGTCAGGGCCCTGGTCTCAGGCTGTTGTTGCTAAATGCCAGGTCTGTGGTTCACAAAGCTCCCCTCGTCCGGGACCTAATTTTAGATGAGGGGGTAGACCTGGCATGTATTACTGAGACCTGGCTGGGCCCAGAGGGAGGAGTCCCCTTCACTGAAATGTGCCCAGAAGGTTTTCAGGTGCTTCATCAGCCGCGACCTCAGGGAAGGGGTGGGGGAGTGGCTGTCATCGTCCGAGGGTCCTTAGTTCCTCGTAGGATCCCTGCTCCGGAGTTTGTCGGGTGTGAGTCCCTGTTGATGAAGCTGGACCTTGGTGGTCAAGTGGGTCTGTTGCTAACGTACCTACCTCCCAACAGCGTTGCAACAGCCCTCCCCTCGCTCCTCGAGTCAGTAGCCGAGTTGGCGGTGGAGTTCCCCAGGCTTATGGTTCTGGGGGCTTTCAACCTGCCTACACTTGGTGAACGCTCTGATGGGGCACAGGAGTTCATGGCTTCCACGACAGCCATGGACTTGACCCAAGTAATTCGAGGTTCGACTCATTCAGCGGGTCACACACTTGACCTTGTATTTCTTTCGGAGCAGTGGAGATGTGATCTAGAGTTGAAGGGCATTAAAACCTTGCCCTTGTCATGGTCCGATCATTTCCTGCTGAGGCTTGACTTTCGGAAGCCAATCCCCTACTGTAGGAAGGAGGAACCGATTAGGTGGTTCCGCCCCAGGCGCCTGATGGACCCAATGGGGTTTCAGATGGCGCTTAGAGAAATACCTGACACTATCGTCCACAATCCGGCGGAGTCCTTAGTCGCTGCCTGGAATACAGCGGCGGTGGGGGCTCTAAACCGGATTGCGCCTTTGCGACCTCTCCGAGGCGGCGGATCCAGGAGGGCTCCTTGGTTCACCGAGGAACTCCGGGAGATGAAGCGCCAAAAGAGACGCCTAGAGCACCGCTGGAGGGCCAGTAAATCTGAGTCAGACCGAGCACTGATGAGAGCCTTTATTAGAGCCTATCTCATGGCAATACGGGCGGCGAAATGTTCACATTTTGCCACCTTATTGCATCCGCCGAATTGCGCCCAGCCGCCTTGTTTAGAATAACCCGCTCCCTCTTGAAAGGGAGGGATGCGGGTGACCCTCTACAGGGTAGAGCTGAGGAATTTGTTCAGTATTTGACGGATAAAGTCGCTCGGATTCGGGCAGAGCTGGACTCCAATTGCACGATACCAGCCGAGGTACCGGGGGAGGGTCTTGAGCATGCTTTATGGATTGAGTTTCAACGGGCTTCTCCTGATGAAGTGGACAAGGCCATGGGAGCGGTGTGTGCCTCCACTTGTATACTGGACCCGTGTCCCTCCTGGCTGGTCTCGACCAGCAGGGAGGTGACACGCGGCTGGATCCAGACGATTGTGAACACCTCTCTCCAGGAGGGAATCTTCCCACCCCTCCTAAAGGATGCGGTGGTGAGACCCCTCCTGAAGAAACCGTCTCTGGACCCAGCCATTTTGAGCAACTATCATCCAGTCTCCAACATTCCCTTTGTAGGGAAGGTTGTTGAGAAAGTGGTGGCCTCGCAACTCCGATGGTCCCTGGATGAAGCTGATTATCTAGACTCTTTTCAGTTGGGTTTCAGGCCTGGTTACAGCACGGAAACTGCTTTGGTCGCGCTGATCGATGATCTCTGGCAGGCCAGGGATAGGGGTCACCCCTCTATCCTTGTGCTTCTTGACCTCTCAGCGGCCTTCGATACCATCGACCATGGTATCCTTCTGCGACGGTTGCGAGAGGTGGGGGTGGGAGGCACCGTTTTGCGGTGGTTCTCCTCCTACCTCTCGGAAAGGTCACAGTCGATGTTGGTTGGAGGGCAGAGATCGACCCCAAGGCCCCTCAAGTATGGGGTGCCGCAGGGTTCAGTCCTGTCCCCCCTCCTATTTAACATCTACATGAAGCCGCTGGGTGAGATCATACGCCGGCACGGGATTAAGTACCACCAATACGCAGATGACACACAGTTGTATCTGTCCGCCCCGTGCCAACTCAGTGAAGCAGTAGAAGTGATGTGCCAGTGCCTGGAGGCTGTTAGGGTCTGGATGGGAGCAAACAAGTTGGCACTCAATCCAGACAAGACCGAGTGGCTTCTGATGCTCCCTCCCAAAGATTGTCTAACTGTTCCATCTCTCAGGCTGGGGGGCGAAATTATACGCCCCTCAGAGAGGGTTCACAACTTGGGAGTCCTCCTGGACCCACAGCTGACTCTAGAACACCATCTGTCGGCTGTGACCAGGGGGACCTTTGCCCAGGTCCGCCTGGTGCACCAATTGCGACCCTACCTGGATCGGGAGGCCCTTCAGACAGTCACTCATGCCCTTGTGACCTCAAGACTGGATTATTGTAATGCGCTCTACATGGGGCTGCCCTTGAAGAGTGTTCAAAGACTCCAATTAGTCCAGAATGCAGCTGCGCGAGCGATTGTGGGTGCACCAAGGTACACCCACGTCACACCTATCCTCCGCGAGCTGCACTGGCTACCTATTAGTCTCCGAATCCACTTCAAGGTGGTGGTCGCTACCTATAAAGCCCTACATGGCATCGGACCTGGGTACCTGAGAGACCGCCTCCTGCCGATTACCTCTCTCAGACCAATTAGATCGCACAGGTTAGGTCTCCTCCGGATTCCATCTGCCAGCCAATGTCGGCTGGCGACTCCCCGGGGGAGAGCCTTCTCTGTTGCAGCTCCGGCCCTCTGGAACGAGCTCCCTGTTGAGATCCGGACCCTTACTACCCTCCCGGCCTTCCTCAAAGCCACCAAGTCCTGGCTGTTCCAGCAGGCTGGGGGGAGCTGAGAAGCATCTACCTCCACGGAAATTGTGCATGTTGGTTTTGTTTTTAATATGTTGTCTTTGTCTCGTTCCCCCCTTTCCCTTGTCTTTTGTGAGCCTCCCGGAGTCCTCCGGGAGTGGGCGGCATACAAGACAAATAAATAAATAAATAAATAAATAAATAAATAAATAAATAAATAATAAGGAGTATAACTCACAAAAAAACAACAAATAAAAAGATACTCCCTAAATCCTTTTTTAAAACGATCAATGAGACAGGTTTAAAGGATGTTTGGAGAGAGAGAAATCCTACTAAAAACAGACATTTATCTTATTCTAGAATCGATATGATATGGGTAGCGACTGAATCGGCCTATAACATACAGGAAATTGAGATTGAAACAAGTACTTGGGCAGACCACAACCCAATGATAATTAAATGGAAAGGACAAAGAAAAAGATCTAGGTGGACAACATTATATTAAAAGAGAAAGACTTTGTACAGAAAATGAAAAAGGAATTGGCCTTTTTCTTTAAAGAAAACAGAAAAGAGTAGATATCAATGCAGAACCTCTGGGACACAATGAAGGCCTATATCAGAGGCCTGATAATTGACTATACAAGGAAGAGAAATATAAAGAAAAGACAAACACTTAAAGGACTTGACAATGAATATAAGGGTCTTGAAAAATAACTACAAAACTCCCCACAAAAGAAGGACATTAAAGTAAGAATGTATATGATTAAACACAAAATTGGGTTAATGGAAAAAGGAATTATCCCAAAAAATTAGGAGTGCTAAACACAATTACTTTGAAAATGCTAATAAACCAGGCAGATGGATGGCATACAAACTGAGAAACTGAGACTCAAAGAAGATATTGCAGTTAATGGATGATTAAGGACAAACTTGTTATGGGAATGAAGAAAAGGAAAAAAATATACAAGATTACTACTGTAAACTATATGACCATGAGAATACAGAAGAGGCAGGAGTGAAACAATACTTACAGGAAGCCAACTTACCCCCGATACCCAAAGAAACTGTAAAAATGCTAGAAGGCAAAATAACTATGATGGAGCTAAACAAAGCACTTAAAAACAAAAGAACAGGAAGGCCCAGGTCCGGATGGGCTACCAGTGGAATTTTCTAAGACCCTTGTCTCTCCCATTATTAGAAGTCATGAATGAGGGGATGTCAGAGAGGAGAATACCCATAACATTGTCAGAAGCATGTATTGCACTTTTACCAAAGGAGGCTGATTTACTACAAATTAAGAATTACAGATCAATCTCCCTGTTAAATTCAGATTATACTGTAAATTATTTGCTTCAATATTGACAGAAAGACTTAAAAAATACTTAAGTGGTTTCATTCATTCTGATCAAAATGGGTTTCTGCCAAAGAGACAATTAAAGATAATATGAGGATAATCTTAGACACTTTGGAATATTATGAGGCACATCCTGAAAAACAATTGGTATTGATGTTTTTGGATGCTCAGAAGGCATTTGACAACATGAATTGGTCCTTTATGCTGTTACAACTGGAACAGATGGGCTTTGGTGAGAAATTTACTCAAGCCATACAAACTATTTATTATAAACAATCAGCTAAGATAATGATAAATGGAGATCTGACAGAGTCCATTGAAATAAAGAAAGGGACGAGACAAGGCTGCCCATTATCACCATTACTTTTTGTCTTAATGTTAGAAGTTTTAAATAGAAAGATCAGAGAAGGAAAAGAAATAAAAGGAATGAAAATCCAAAAGGAAGAATACAAGCTACAAGCATTCGCAGATAACTTGGTCTTCATTCTAGAGGATCCATTAGAAACAGCACCTAAATTGATAGAAAGAATAGAAGAATATGGAAAAGTAGCAGGATTAAAAATAAATAAAGACAAAATGAAGATTTTGATAAAGAATATGTCAACAAGACAAAAAAGAGAGTTGGCAGAAATCTTGGAGATACAAGTTACAAACAAGGTTAAATATTTGGGGATATATTTAACAGCAAGATGCAGCAGTCTCAAAGACAATAATTATTATAAACTCAAACAACAGATCGCAATGGACCTGAAGAAAGGGAAAATCTACAACTTATGATGATAGGGAGAATATCTACAATTAAAATGAACATTCTACCTAGAATTTTATATCTGTTCCACATGATTCTAATTAGACTAAGGAAGAAATATTTTGATGACTTAAATAAAATAGTGTTGAAGTGGCAGGAGGGGAGAGCAAGAATAAAATTAAAATTGTTACAAGATGCAAGAACAAGAGGAGGATTGGGCCTTCCCAATTGGGAACTATATCACCAGGCAGCAAGTTTGATGTGGGTTAAAGAATGGATAACACTAAGGAATACCAGATTATTGATTCTTGAAGGACATGATTTATTGGTAGGATGGCATGTCTTTTTATGGTACAAGGGAACTAAAACACGGGTGTATTTTAGAAAACGTTACCTACGGGAGAATTTGCTACTAAATTGGGAGAAGATTAAAAGACAATATTATTTAAAAATTCCAGTCTGGCTATCAACTATTGAAGCCTTTTCATACGCAATTATGTACAAAAAAACCCAGATATAGTGAAATATTGAATGCAGAGGGTGAACTTAAATCTATGCAAGATCTGGAAAAGGAAGGTATAAAGATGAACTGGTTTTCATATGTGCAAATACAATCTAGATATGACAAGGACCGTAAAGAGGAAGGTTTTTATGATAAAATGACTGAGTTAGATAAAATTTGGATGGGTACTGATGAAAAAGTAATTTAAAAACTTCATGGACATTTACTAGAAGTTAAATTAGAACAACAACAAGTTAAAGGAACTATGATAGCTTGGGGGGAAAATTTTGGGCATGGGATTGAATTAAAGAAGTGGCAGAAATTGTGGTCCCAAAATTACAAAATGACAATGTCAATAGCATATAAAGAAAATTTGTATAAGATGTTTTACAGGTGGCATCTTCCCTGACAAGAATAGCAAGAATGTTCAAGAATAAATCAGAAAAGTGTTGGAAATGTCATCAGACACCGGATTCATATTACCATATGTGGTGGACTTGCGCAGAAGCTAAAATATATTGGACTAAGATCTACACATGGTTGGAGAAAATGACACAAAAACGTATAGACTTTAAACCAGAGACTTTTTTATTGGGAATTAAACCAGAAATATATAATAGAGACTTGAAATAATTGATTGTAAATGTTTTAACAGCAGCTAGAATTGTATTTGCAAAAAAATGGAAATATGAGAAAATACCAACGCAGGATGAAATTATTCAAAAAATTATGGAATGTGCGGAAATGAGTAAATTGACATTTGAAATTAGAGAAGATGAACAATTTTACAAGGTTTGGGATTTGTTTTCTCAATGGTTAGGTAAAAAATCATGGTAATGGAAAAAGTGGGAGAACCTTTTATATTTTAAGAATAATAGAATGATATATGCAATATAAGGGTTTAGCACTGTTAAACAGATTAGAACGATGTAATGGAATGATGTTGTATGTACGATTTCAATATATAGAATATTTTGTTTAAAATGTAGGAATAATTGGAGTTGAACTATTGATGCAAAATGATGCTGTATGTATGTATGTATTCAATATTTAGAATATCATGTTTAAAATTAAGGAATAATAATTACAGTTGAAAAATTGACATATAACAATAATGTACTTATATTTATCTAATGAACAATTTGTGATTCAATATATAATTTTAAGTGGTGACCATGGAAAGGACACACAAAATCTTGCAACCAAATAACACACTATATGAAATGGAAGAAGGTTGTATATGTTTTTTGTTCGTTTTTGTTTGTTTAAAAATAAAAAAAATTTTTAAAAAAGAATGAGGTTGGGTATCAAGTTAAAAACCTGACATTGTAAAAAAAATATTGCACTACTACTAAAAAACAACAAATGCAGTTCAATGAGACCTGATCAAAACTATCGTAGACTAATTGTTGCCCATGGCATTATTCAACAAGGGTGGGCATAAGTTGTGGTGCATTATTTGCAAAAAAATAAAGGTACCTAAATAAATGTTTGCATAAATATACACAACATAGGCAACGTATATTAAAATTCTTGCTCAACCTGTATATACATTTTCAGGAACAGCAGAAAAAAACTGACAAAGAAATAGTAATAAAAGTGGAACATCTCCCTAGAAAATTGAAATCTGGAAGCAAAAATTGTATAGTTCATGTTCAATATATTTCAAAAATACAAAGATTCATACTCAGGCAAACAAGCCATTTCAAAATAGAATTCTAGCTTAATCAGAACCACTTATAAGGGAATGTAGAAAGAAATGAATTATAACAATAGCATATTTTAATGATATGAAGAACAATAAAATATCAAAAGTATAATTTTTCATCTAATTTAATCTGCCGGTTTCTCCATTATTTGCAAATTAAAACCATAAATGTGATAGATACCATAAAGACATAAATGTTAGAATGAAGAATAGAAAACACATTCAAGACAGTACTCCACAGCTGAATTTCAAAAACATCTACATTGTCTGTCCTACTTTTAAGTTGAAAAGTGGAGAAGTAAGGATTCATGAATTATTTTGCTATTAAATGGAGTACCATTCTTTTCTTCAGATATTCATTACATTCACCTTGCTATACTGTATACTAATTTTATAAATAAAATGCATATTTTATCATGTAAATATATTTTTGCATCAAAGATTAAAATTTACAACTATATTAATCAGAATTATTCTGCTGTTGCCTAAATTTCCATATAATGCTTTACATATTTCAGTACATTTTTCCTTGTGATAAATTTGCTAACCAACCAAACAAAATATGTGCCAGTATTAAACATAGGCAACTTAAAGAAATTTTGTAGGGCACCTCAAAGTCAGAGACAGGTAAGGTTTAATGCAATATAAAATATGAAAAAGATCTGCTTTTATGGAATCTAAGAACTGTGTGGAGTAAAAGAAAATATAAGTGTGTTTATTTATTTAAATATTTATACAGCTATCCATCTATAAGACAACCAGACAGCTCACAATAGTAAAGTCATGAAAAAGTGGAAACTATGAAACAAAAACTGTTCCAACAAAGCCATCCAGAGGTTTCCACCTTACTTAACCCGATCCCTGGGGAAAGAACCAGTTCTTTTATGTCCTTCCAGAAGGCTAAAAGAGCGCTTTAGAAAGGATGTGCATTCTAGGCCTCTTTAGATATCCATATTTAAGCAAGGGACCTGGAATCTGTCCACAATACCTGTTTGGTGGAGGGGGCAAATACCCCCAGTGAGATGCAGCCTAGCAAATAACCTGGACCCTTGCCATTCACAAGTTTAAATGTGACAAGCAGGAGAAAAACTGGGATCCAGGAAAGCTAATGTGATGGATCTATGGATTGAGGAGAGGGAGCAGGGGGAAGAGAAAGAGAGAGAGGGAGGGAAGGAGGGAGGGAGGTAGAGAGAGAGAGAGAGAGGGAGGGAGGGAGGGAGGGAGGGAGGGAGGGAGGGAGGGAGAGAGAAAGACTTATTCTGCCCTTTTGTTGTAATAGCTTATTTTCTATTCTTTCTCCAACTGGGCTACTAATGGCAGCTGGCCTTTTGGTTCCCAAGCTCCCTGCTTGCCAGCTCTAGTCGTCATAGAGGAAAAACTGGGAGATAAATATAGCATCTCTTGATAGAAAGTCTTACACTGTAAACAAAAGCATTCAATATAAGATTTATTTTTTAAAAAGCTCCTGAAAGATGAAGAGTCATTAGGTTTATGATATATTGTTCATAAAGCTCCTGCTAGCATTGAAGGATAACTTATGAAAGCAAGCACAGATTTTGAGTGTTCAGTTTCATTTTTTGTACTAAATAAGACTTTTCAACCCAATTAAATGTAATTAGTATCTACAAAAGGTAATAGGGAGGCTTGATTTATTATATTCCATTATTGTTTGTACATCTTTAATGTGTTGTAACGTACACAGGGTCTCTTGATTCAGCAGGTCTAAAACTAAAAGCTAAATTGTGCTAAATGAGTAAAAGCAAATGTACTAAATGGCATCATGTACTAAAATGAAGATATTTGAGAATTAGTTTACTGTAACTGTTGTTCAGTCACTTGTGATTTTGTAATCTGGTGGATTCCATTTTGCCAATACTTCCCCTGCCTTCACAAAATGTCCAAAAATATTTTAACTTCATGAAGAGTCCTTGATGGTTTCTGAGCTTGGTTGTTTTCTTGCAGTCATTTCATTACCAAACTAGGTTAACATCTTCAGTGCTACTAAGGAATGGGATTTACTCAGGGATCCTAATATGGGTGCCCACCAACTAGAATTATTTTTAATTATTTCAGGGAGAACACTGGGAACATTTTAACCTTGAAGGATCAAGCCAATATAGATTGTATAGTATTGTAACAGGAGGCAAATAAGGAGTTGGGTCCAGATTAATCTGACTCTCATTGAAATCTCAAATTGAATCTGTTACAACCCTCTAAATTATTCCTCCCAAGCATGAATTGGTATTTAGTTAATTGAGGGAGGGAGTGGTTTTCCTAGTCCTCTAGTCTAGTTATATGCCGAAAAAGGAATGTATCTTTCATACTAACTGATTGAATTAATTTGTCCAGGACTCCTTCAATGTCACATCTTTCTTTATATTAAAAAGGTATTATACTAAGCCTTTAAATATTCCATCAAACCATTTTTTTTATTTTTTATAATCTTATTTCTGGACTAAAGCTAAAGTCCATTGATAAGAACTGTTTTCAGGTTGGCAGTTAAAGTTTCAAACCAATACAAATATGATCTTTGGGGTTTATTTCTAAAAAGTATAAATGAATTTCCAAAGTTTCTGGGGGTAGATCTTAAATTTTAGTAGATAAGGTCTACTAAGTGAAATCATGGTGAAATCATGTTTTTAAAGATTATCCAGTTTCTTGTGGTTTACACAAACAAAAAAATCTTTCTTCAATCAATGAAGAAGAAGAAAACAATGTTTGGAATTCCTTTATCTTTTCTCTTGTCCATCAGATGTTAAAGGTATGATTCAGAAGCTGCTGTTTCTTCTGAATCCAGTATGTATATATGGTATCAAGGAACACTGCACTAAAATACTAGTTCAGAAGAAGAATTCTATCAGTTCTTTCAAAATTAGTACTTTCTGAATATGGATTATAATTGCCATTATTTTCAGTTAGTCTAAAGATTTATCATTTTAATTCAGTTAACTAATTTTATTCCTTTTGTACTTTCTTTGGAAAGTAGACCAATTAAATGATCAGAAATAAATACAATAATTTATATTACAAAGATATGGTGCTATTAACGTCTACTTGTTTCATAATTAGAATACAGCATCATCTAGGATACAGGATCCCAATCAGGACAGGATGTTTCTATGCAAATATACATTATCCAGAATTCCAGGACCCCGATGTTACATAAAAAGTATTTGTCATATGTAGCATGAATAGAATATAGCCATGAGTCTGATCTTGTCCAAGCAATTTGCAACAATCTCTATTTCCATTTTGCTAGCCTCTCATAATAATAATCCTCTTTTAACACATATACTTAAGAAGTATCTTTTTCATCCTTATTCGATCCATTTTCAATTACATCTATTTACTGATAGATCTCCATTTACACTGCAAATTAAAAAAAAACAGACATATGGTGCTTTTCTAAAAAAAACTTTCAATTTGTTTGTTTGTTGTACAGAACAAGCATCTAGTATAATCATAACCAACAGATGCAGATCAAACAAGTCAGCCAGCAAATTGACATTCCCATTCAGTTCTGTTTAAAAAGAGTCATGGATATGAAATCAAATCTTTTCACTTTTTCGGTCTAAGTAAAGGAAAAAATTAATATCCAAATAGTGTAGTGGGTACATTAAAGAAAGGAACATCAATGCAAGATTTTTATCTGATCTTTCTTCTTTTCCATCAGTTGTTACAGAGTGAATTATTCATTGAAGTCTTCTTTAATTTCTTAATAGTCTTTTCAGACTACATAGTGTACATTAATAATTATTACTGATCATTAAAAACTCTTGTGCATTTAGTTTCATACTGGTATAGTTTAAACCAGGGGTAGTCAACCTTTTTATACCTACCGCCCACTTTTGTATCTCTGTTAGCAGTAAAATTTTCGGAACCGCCCACCTGTTCCACAGTAATGGTGATTTATAAAGTAGGAAAGTAACTTTACTTTATAAAATTTACAAAGCAGAGTTACAGCAAACCCCCACCGGCCACCATGAAAGCTGGAACACCCACTAGTGGGCGGTAGGGACCAGATTGACTACCACTGGTTTAAACTAAATTACTAAAATCTCTACCAAAATGTGAAAAAATGAGTGGTCATTTACTAATGCAGTTTGTTTTGAATTCATTCAATTTCTTTTAATAAGTGTATACATTCTTATCTTCAATATTGAGCAATGTTATTAAAATTAAAAATGGCACCATCTTGAAACCACACTTGAAATTGGTTTGGGAATCATGTTTCTTTAACAAATGTATTGTTATCAATTATAATCCTTTTGCAATCCAATAACAGAAAAATAAATGTAGCAACTTTTTCATGAAGATATGTTGTTATAAAATAATGCAAAATATTATACCTTCAAGTCACTTATCACACAATAAATGAACTTTAGCAAGATTTTTTTTTATTTCAAGGATTATAAAAATGATTAGTAATCAGGGCCTATATTATTTTAATTTTAGCTGCACAAAACCACTAATAACCTTGATGGAATTTTTTTTTCAGTTTGCTCCCTAGCCAATGACTAAATAAGCACTTTGCTACTAGAATTCCATCCCCCCCCCCTTTTTTTGAGCAATTTCTACTAACAAAACATAAGCAGTTCTATTGAACTGATACACTTGGCCAATAAAACAAATAAATGAATAGCATACTGTATAACGAAGTGTTAGTATCTACAATGGAAACTTTCTAGTATGATTATATCAACTCTTTATACAACAAAGGGAATATTTGTATAACTTTTTTGTAACATATTCTTTGTATTTAACTATAGTCATTTGAGATTTTTTGAGCAGGTAAAATGTCATTATTTTGCTAATCTACAATGTGTCACTAGGGAAAGAGGATTAAAACAGCATTTTCCAAGCTATAATATAGGCCTAAATACAAAAGCTTTAGAAGATAGGTGATGTAATTTATTGTCTATTAGATGATAAAACTTGTTATCATTATATAGTAAAAATAAAAATCAGGAAAAAATGTTTTCTCAGACCAGTTATTTCTTTCAAAATAAACGTCTTAAAGAACAAAAAAAAATTCAGAGAAAGATGGAATAACAATTCAATAATCATCTTAATACTTAAATTCTAATGCTTAAGACCTTATTTCTTGACTAAACTGTCAAAACACAGATAAGTGAATTTATAAATGTTATTTTAAAAATCACAATTAGTGGAAGAGGAGCCAACGTCAAGAGGATATGGACGTGCAGTCTCGATGCTCCGAGACCGCAGCCAATACTTTTGCCACTGGGTGGTCCAATAGGACCTAAACCGTCCTCAAGAGACAGTGAACAGGAAGAATATGTCTTGCTGACCTCAGGGACATCACAAAGTCCCTGATCGATGCAAGAGAAGTTCTTCAAGCCAGCAACAAAAAATCCAGCCAAGGCTGACGAAGTCGGGGCGGCTCCAAAATGGAAGGATATGGAAAGAGAAAGTATTCCCAGCTGGTGAGGAACTTTTACTGTTTTAAAAAGAGACTGCCTATAAAAAAACTTAAAATTAATTTAAATTGGAGAACAGAAGAATCAAGTGGCGGAATTAAATTTGGAATGGTTTTGGACAGTGGTTATCTTACTTTTTAAATGCTATCTTCATGGATGGAATTTATGCAAGACTTTTAAAATGAATGGATTAAGTTTGCGTCTTCTATTTTTTCTTTTATTATTCTCTATAATCTATGGTCTAAAATTTCCCTCTTTCATTACTGTGGGTGTTCTTCTAACCCCTTTTAAAAATTGGACTCTTTTTTCTAACTTGAAATACAAAAAAGATACAAAAAGAAATAAGGAAATTTGCAACAATAACACTGCTACTCGAAGGCTGGAAGGTTTGTGTATTGGAAATGGAACACTTTTTTTCTTCACTGATTGTTTTGGCTTGGCACTACAAGGTCTCACTGCTTGGTTATAGAGAGTGATAAGAAGGGAAGCATATAGATGTCCCTTTGAAGTATATCTTTAACCAGAGGAAAGTGAAAACAAAAGATTTTTGTGAATCTATGCTTAATTTTATTAACCTTCCAAGCTAGAGCAGCTGTGTTTGTTAGCTAGAGATAATGGCACAATTTCAAAAGCAAACAGAAATCTTAAGCTTGCAAAAGATATTTTCAGAAATACAGAAATTATCAAATACATATGAGAGGATAGAGAAGAAGCTGGAAGATTTAGAGCATATAACAGACAAAATATGATGAAGAAGTTGAAGATATTTATCAAATGGAAAATGCAGTGGTTAAAATCCAAAAAATCTTAGTGGAAAATGAATATAAAGAGATTACATTTGCTGGTGATTGGTTTGTCTCTGAAAATGGAAAATGGAAAGAATGGAATACTGAAAGAGGAATTAAATGGAGGGGAAATTTATCCCAGAGGGCAAGATACAGAAGAAAAAAAACAAAGAATCTATGGATTTAAAGAGAGAAAATTTATTAGCAATAGCATCGATAACACTGACAATCAAAGTTAAGCTGACTAAGGAAACAGAAGAAGGGCATCAAGATTACATGAGAGATCTTATAAGCAAGGAGTTGCTAAGAGGAGTCCATACAAAGTTGTTCAAGGAGATGATTAGAGGACTGGCACCACAAATGGCAGAAGATATGAGACTGTTTTGCGATTGGAAAGATATAGGTTGATAGATGAAAGAATATAATTTAAAACTAGTTAAACTTAGTGAAATTTATTGACAATTATCAAAATAATTGATAATGTTACTAATGTATACAATGTGTAGTGTTATGATGAGTATTATTGGACATGAATATTTGAATGGTACCCATGTAAGGAAGATTAGAAATCCCTTTGGATTATATATAAAGGTTAATAAAAAAGAACCAAGTTGGATACAGTTAAAGTTTTGAATCATGTTATGATTCAGGATATAAACAAATAAAGGAGGGATAAGAATAACAACGTATATATAGATATGGGTATAACATAAGGAAACTGGGTGTAAATTTTAAACAGTGATTTGAAAAGGAGGATTAGAAAACTTTATTATTAAATATTATGAATGTTTAGCTACAATAGGACATAAGAATTTAAGGTTAGTGGAGGATTTTAGAAATAGTAATTGAAAGGCCAGTATGTGGTTATGTATTAAATTTTGGTATATTTTATGATGGACGCTTAAACAATTATAGTCAAATAAAAATGGAGATATGATGAAGGTGACATGTATAAATATTTGAGTTAAAATGATTGAGTTAATATGAATTATGTTTGTTGACTGTGGAAGAGATGCATGAAAGTCTTTTTGTAACCAACTGATACACTTTCTACAGCATGTAAAGAAGGATGTTGTGTTTTAAATAAAAAAATAAAAAAATATTTTAAAAAATCACAATTAGTTTCTAACTAGATAATTAGACAAAGATATTATTCTGTAATAATTTCTAATCTTGTCCTTCATTTCCATATTTATATAAAGGGCCTAATACCAAACAGGAATTAATCACCAGGCCCTCCCATGATAAAGAATCTAGAACAATTACTTAATCAAAACAGCATGTATTAACCAATCCTTCAAAAATCACTAGAGCTTTCCTTTTCCATCAAACACCATTTTAAAGTTAGGGAATTTTATGTCACAATTACATAATGAACAAAATCTTTCTAGATTAAAAAAAGTTACATTGTCAAAAAGTAGTTTAAACAGAACTGGATGAGCCTATAAAGGTTTTGAAAACAAGTAACGATACTTTATATTTGAAAAAGTAAAAGTGAAGATAAATGTATTGTTATCCAAAAGAATTTGAATAACTATCAATAAATCTATTATGGCACGAAAATATTTCAGTCAATTTGAATTTTTTGAATATCTTTGGTGTACATTCACAATAGATATAAACAATAATCAGGTAATCAAATTAACACATTAAACAGGTAATTTGCATTTGAGGTCTCCAAACCTTACTAGCATATGAGAGATAATGGTGGCGGGGGATGGAAAGTTCACAAACCAAAGGCCGTGATATTTGTAGTTTGGTCAAATGTTTAAGAACTAGGCTAGAAAGCAGGAGACCATGAGTTCAAGTCTTGCCTTAGCCATGAAAGCCAGCTGGGTGATCTTGGGCCAGTCACTCTCTCTCAATTCAGCTCACCTCACCCGGTTGTAAGTATGATACTGTATGTTTATTTTCAGGATATTGTCTTGCAGATAAAGAAGACAACTCACTATTTAGGGTTTATTTGATTAGTCCTAATAAGTATCACTTTGGTATTTTATAGTAATTTCACTTGCCTTGTATGAATATGGTTTTTAAAATATATTTTAATTATACATACACATATATACAATGGAAACATTTCTTTCAATAAATGCTATTTCAACAAAGGTGTTTATGATTTTATCATTATTTCACAAATGTTTGAAAAATGCAAATTATGTTGTTTGATTTTAAAAACTGAAGGCAGTCTACTAGTCATCAGTAATTACCAGAAAAACATTTACATTTTCCAAGCAATTATTTTTCTTTGCTTACCTAATAGAACTTTGCACTAGTAAAGCAAGCTGCATGAAACAATCATTTTGTATTTGTATTTATATTTCTTCTCCAACTACCTTCTTAAACCTGTTCAATATCTATATCTTAAATGTTTTCCTAATTGTGTCTTCTTTAAACCTATATATTACAAAGCAATCTTCTTCTGAGGGCAATTACTAGATTTAAAATGCTATTCAAATATTTCTGGAGGGATTTAATAAACAGGATAAAAACATGCAATTAACAATATTAACGCAACAGTAATACCTATTATAACATGCATTCCAAGTCTTGCCAAATTCTTCACAGTATGGTAACCAATTCCTTTACTTCCTCCAGTTACCAAGGCAACATTACCATTTTGAAGAGGAAAAACTGTCCAAAAAGACAAAATAAAATAGTTAGGAATTGTTTTGCAACAAAAAATTGCTCATCAAAACAGAAGTATCTGTTTTGACCAACTGACCAACATTCCATCAACATTTCACATGTTAATTATAATGATGCTTGTAGTTGCAACTGTTTCCCAGGGCACTTCATATAGCAGTACAATATTAAGAAAAAAAAATTAAATCAATATTATCAAAATTGTTATTTTGTGAAATGTTTCTCAATCATATTTTATAGGCCAATAACTGACTGTTGCAGCAAATAATAATGAAATATACCGTTTCCCCGAAAATAAGACCTCCCCAGATATTAAGCCAAATCAGGTTTTTAGATGCATATGCTGAAATAAGCTCTCCCCCAGAAAATAAGCCTTCCCCCAAAATATTGCCACACAGCAGCAACCATGAGGTGACCATGCTCACCGCCTCCTCCACCCTAAAAATAATAAGACCTCCCCAAAAATAAGGCCAAGCACTTATTTCGGGGGTCAAAAGAAAATAAGACCCTGTCTTATTTTCGGGAAACACAGTGTAATGTAATGTACCATTTAACTTGTTGATTTTAATATAGAATGCCACATTAAATAAAACCAGTGAACTACGCTGAAATGGTATATTAGAAAAGGTATCGGTACATATGTAACACTAAATTTCACAGGCAGAATTAATCTCTTAGAAACAATTTGTTTCTTCAAACAAAAATGTTTACATTATCCCTTGCAACAGTCTATTACTCACTTTTCTATTTCAATTTGTATGTCAAGTTTTCAGGCAATACTATATCATATATAATATGTGCAAAAGTCACATCTTCACTCAACGTATTTTTGGTATTACCAAAAAATTCTCTATGCATTTATTTTTAAATTCATTAAACATCCAAGAAGAAATATTTATCTTACTCCCTAATATTGAATCACTAAAGAGTTGATTGATTTTTTTCATACATGCTTTATTTCTATCATATACCATATTCATCACACTCACCTTTCTTCACTCTAGTTGCATAAAATGTTCCATAATTTACATCAATGTTGTTTAACATATATTTTAAAAAGAATGACTATAAGCTTTCTCCAGTTCACACATTTCACAATGACTTACTAAAGAGAATACTTTTACCCTACACACTCCTTTGCCAGCTTTAAGGCGTTAAGAATACATTGTGGAGGCAAAAGAAAGGCGGAGTTATATATTAAGGTCTTTTAATGCACAATATCTGTCTATTTAAATAAGTCCATCAGAAATATAGTTAAATTACAAATAAAATCAACTACTTACATTTATAAATTACAGTATTTAATAAATATCTTTCATGATTAGCTTGGAGTTTGCAGAGAATTTATTGATATAAAATAATGATAAATAGTAAATATACTGTTATACAGTTAACATACAAGTAATAGAAAAAATATTTAAAGCTCAGGGTTGATCTGCGGATTGATTATTTGGCAATTCTATTTAATTTGATAGATTACAATGAAAAACAACAAAACTATTCCTATAATCACAAATTACCTAAATTTGCTTCTTTCCCTGTGCTTTTTCATTATATGAAGAGAATTAGGTAATAATTTGAAATTAATTTTATACATTCATAAATGTTCAATATTATCAAGGGGTAGAAAAGTTTAGTGGATAAACTAGAGCATATACGTTGTAGAGTGTGAGCATTGTGACAACCAGAGAAAAATTATTCCTACCCCCTACCATTATATTATAATATAGTACTTAATACATGCACTTAATCAGAGTACATTATGAAACTCCTGGTTGTCATATATAACTTAATGGCTAAATTAGAGAGCAAATTTCTCTGTTTTGCTACCTTTTCTGGGATGGTCGCAATACTTACTTCCATATATATATATATATATATATATTCAACAAATTGGTTAATTTGTTTTGCAGTTTTCTGATACATGTTGAACATTGCCTGGAATCAATTGGGCAATTAAAATAGTTTATGAAATAATGCGATATATATATATATATGTATGTATGTATGTATGTATGTATGTATGTGTGTGTGTGTGTGTGTGTATATATATATATATATATATATATATATATATATATATATATATATATATATATATATATATATATATATATATATATATATATATAGCATTATTTCATAAACTATTTTAATTGCCCAATTGATTCCAGGCAATGTTCAACATGTATCAGAAAACTGCAAAACAAATTAACCAATTAAGTGACCAATTAACCAATTAAAATTTTGGAAATGTTGAAAGCATATTTATCCCAAGTTTTTAGGAGATTATCTAAGAAAGAAAGCACAAATAAATAAGCAGTCCTCACAAGACTGCCTCATATCAACAATGGAGTATAAATGATACTAATTTCAATTTAGAAAGTAAACAATCCCTTGAGCCCAGTTGATGAATTCATATATGGATCTCATTTGCCATTTCCTTCTTCCTTCGTTTTGTTATTTCCCAATTTCGCATAAAATCCTAGAGATTACAGAGAATATACACTGCCACTTTCAGAAGGATGACGATAAGCAGCTTCACACTTCTCAGCTGCCTCAAACCATGAGATGGGTGGATAGATCGATAGATTGATATTCTTTATTTGTATTCTATTGATCATTGGAATTGCTCTGATAAAAAATATTATTTTACTTCAAAAAGTTTTTCTAGAAATAGTGCAGATAACAAGGTACATATACATTTTTTCTTTAAAAAGAACCTACATTTAGAAAAAAAAATTATTCAAACTGACAGATTTTGTCATCCTGCTATTTGCCTTAAAATTATGAAATGTATTGAACACTTGGGAAAAAAATCTGATCTTACTGAAGAATCAGTTGCATTTTACAATAATCTTTGAAGGATTAAACAAGACTGAAAAAACAAACAGAAGCAAAGGATAATTTAATATTGAATGAGAGCAACCTCTTCTATATTGAAAAAGATGAAATGTAATGTATTACACTGGACAAAAGCAGGAAGGATCTGAAGATCAAGGTACAAGATTGCCAGTTTTTGACATACAAGGAAAACAAATGAACAAAACACCCCAGAGCTTCCCTATAAAGTGCCTTGATGAGACAATTTAAAAAAGCCTAAATTATAGCAATAAGAAAGCCATCTAAATTTTTTAATAGACTTGAGTTTGTATATGTAAAACTTCAAATCCTGTTTGTATGAAAATATTTTGTGTGTTTTTTTGAACATAAAGAGATCAAGGGATCTATTACCACACACCCTTCCTTTGAAAATTAAGCCCATTTCACTTTTTGTTAAAAGATGAAAGACATCAATTTACTGTGGTTTTAGACTAGAACAGAGGCTGTTGAGTCATCTAAAGTCTAATAAATCAGGCAGCATGGAAACATAAATACTGCTGTATTAACAGACTTAGTAAAGATCAACACCTATTTTCCTGTCATATTATCGTCTATCTATTCCACTGGATATACTGCATGTGTTGCAGGCAAAAAAGGAAAATTTTGCAAATAATTTACTCTCTCTGGTCCTTAACAGCAAGTAAATAATCAATACAGAAGTTGTATAAGCAACATATGCCTTGGTAACAATCAGCATAAAATGTATTTGAATATAAGACATGTTATAATGTTCTTTGCTCTGCAGGATTGTAGAGAATACTCTGAAGTTGAAATTATATTGTATCTACTATATAAGAATGCTAAAGACAGGGGAAGGGAGGGAGGGAGGGTAAAATGCATAATCTTACCATCCATTTATTTTTCCATATTTGTGACACAAATCTAAATATTGTATCTGCCAATCTAAAGATCAGCTAGGCTCACAGATGCAGGTATAACACATGCCACAGTTGTAAAGACGTACAAGAGATTTCTCGTAATTAGATGTAACTTTTACACATGGCCCAATATTTAGCCAATAATCAGAGTGTGGCATGTTTTCTGTAGCTTCATTTCTTATCTGTCAGAGATGATCTAGATCAGTACACAATTTCCAATGTATATTTTATCACCATTGACACCAAGGCTAACTCTGAAACACACAATGCAGGAAGGTCCACCAAATATATGAATGCTAAAAACATTTGTCCAAGCCTTATTTTACTCTGAAACAAAAAAAAAATGTTGGGATTTTAAGTGGGTAATGTCCATGACCATGAGTCCCTCTTAAAATTCATTTTAAATAACTGAAAAACCAAAAAGCAACAATGAGTCTTTCAGCTCCATAGATTAATACTTTATTACAGCTTAAGCTTTCGTGTATTCAGAGCTATCACATATATTAAATTTTAGCTTGTATTACAAGTATATAAGCACACTATGGCTTAATGCAGGAGATGGGACAGAAGGAAGTGAATAAGATGAAAATGAAAGCAAAAGTGGAGATCTTATTAATGGTATCAATGTCTATATAACCAATCTGCACTTTTTAGATTTGTCTTAATTATTTTTATATTCTGATTTTATATTCAATATATTCTCTTTGTATTGCTTCTATTAATTGTGAATATAAAGTAATAAGTGAAGTAATAAGTGTTTTTGTTATAGAAAAAGGCTAAACTCCTATAGCATTTCCTTAAAAATTCAATGTTAAAGTACTTTCTAACTGACTATGAAGATATAAGGACTTTTTGAATCCAGAGATCTGATTCCCTTCGTAGTCGGGCAGGTATTAAGATGTGAACATGAACTTCAACAAATGAACAGAAAATCTTACGGTTGTCCAGTTTAACACAGCAAAACAAAAAAATAAAAACTGTTTCCTATGCTTCAGCAATTACAATTCAGTGCGCATTATCATTATTAAAGAAAATATTTTGAGTTCATCCCACCTTTTGTTGGCTTTTTTTCAAAATTTCTGATACTGACAATTTGTTTTTTTTATTGTAACCAAAGTAGTCAAATTTGTACATAAGAAATTTATTTTGAGGCAGCATTCAGAGGAATAGACTAAGTACTTCTATAAAATGATATAGTGTCCCCAAAATCATGCCTCAAAGACAACTTATTATGAATTGGACTTTGGTGAAAAGATATTCTATTCAGTTAAAATTTTAGGAAAACATTTCATGATTTTTACTTCAAAATGTTTATTAAAATGAAGTATGGTTAAAAAATTACATAATAGAAATGGAAAGACTAGAATAGTATACTTTAGTACAATTGACTAAATATTACAATTTATATCATAATTAACTAGAAATATAAAGGCTCATAATATTCAAAAAATACATTTTGTATTTTGACAATTTTTCTTTCATTTTTCCAATTACAGTTGGAATTTTTGAAATGCGATAACCTTTTAAAGACTAGATTTATGCAGAAAATATTGTATGAAAAATCTATATCCACATGTAGAATTTAGAATGATAAGATTATTGAACAATTGAAAGTTATATGTTTCACCTGATATCTAAAGATGCTACTAGCTACTAATACTGTGACTGTGTAACTTATTTTACACTATAAAATTTGCTTTTCCAATTATAATTTTTTTTAATGTGTCCCGTTCATTTTAATGAAATATAAGATAAATAGATGTATTCTAATATGTGCAGACGTATCTTCACATTTGTTTCTTTCCTTCTATTACTGGGCATAATCACAGGTTGGCTGCAAATCTCATAAATTTCACAAAGAAAAGTGTCTGAAGCACTGTACAAATGTCTAAAACCAGTGGTTGGTTGCAGGCGGTACACTCTGGTACGGACATACTGGTGCCTGCCAGGAGCACCGGGTACCGTTCCGGTATGGTGCTCCGGAGGGTGTACCCACCCACCCTCCTTACCTGTATTTGAGCTCTTAGGCGCTTCCGCACACATGCACAGAGCACACGGTACCTGCACGACACTCCACCGAGCAGCTGGAGAGTCACAGAGGCATCACGGAGCGTCGTAGTAGTAAGTACGCATGCGCGTGCACTGCATGCGTTATGTGGTGGACACCGGGCCCAGTTGCACCATACCAGTTGCAACTGGATCCAGAACTCACCACTGTCTAAAATATTAATTTTAACATTTATAAGCAAAAATCTACAGATTTGAGTGACATGAGATGCCAAGATATTGAACTAGAAGCTAGTAGTAGAAGCTGGTAAATTTCATGTCAGGTATGACATAATAAGAACTATTACCATTTGGCACAGATGTTCCCATGCAACAGAAGTTTAGAATTTATGGAATAAATTAGCAAAGCAGATATATCAATGTGATATATCTGGTATGGTGCCTAGAAACATGATGCCATTTTATATACAGAAGTTTTCTTGAAGTTACAAATGAAAAAGCACTCCTAAGCTTTGCAAATGATTGCTTGGTAATAGTACAAGATACAAAACTAATGACTTGTAACAATATGGTGATATAATTCAACCTCATATTCATTTGCTGATAGAGCAATCTTAATATCTTTTGCTGTGATATGAATTTTGGAAAGGTTACATTTAGTACAGATGACAACAATGTTCTATCATTATTCCTTACCACAAACACAATATGGAGCTCCTGAAAAGAATATTAAAATTCAATTACATCAGAAAACAGGTTCCTATGGTTGCATTGTAGCATAATATATCCAGTACATGTGCCAAGATTTCACTATAACCAAATAAACATAAAAATCCTAACACTTCTATTTCAGGACACTTAACAACAAAGAAATAATCTGGTTGTCAGAAATAACACTTGTCTATTAAACATTAAATCCTTCACGTAATCAATCTCTGATAATTTGGCCTATAAAAAGCTTTAAATATTTAAATGTGTGAACACTTAAATCAAAACTTTTAAAAATCAAAAATTCTACATCAAAAACATTTTGCATGTTGACTTTAAGTCATATATTTGCTGAAAATATTGTTTAAAGGGATTGTATAGTAGGTGACCAACCAACTGTTTATAAATTACTATTTATACATCCTATTTCTAAATCAATGATAAAATATATCTGTAGCTTTTACTGACTCTATACTTATAACTTTTATGCCAGTTTGTCTTCTTGAATCACAAATCACAACCATGATCCAGACTCTCTCACATATTCCACATACAAAACCTACCCATGTTGAAGTTGTTCAATATGTACATTTTTAAAATAGTTTTTTTTTGGGGGGGGGGAGTGTAAGTTAAGACCTTTTGTCTGAAAGTCTATTGCTTCTATATGAGGCCATTATCCCGCATATTTAAAACGGTGCTGCTCCCATTTGCTGTGTTACTTGAATTAATCATATGATCCTGTTCCAATCCCCACTCTCCTTCATCCTCTTCATCAGGTTCAGCTTCAGATCCACTATGAGTATTCTCATACAGAAAAACCTGCTCATCCACGTGAGCTGGAGCTAGCCGATTTCTTTTAGCACTAACAACATTGGCTGAAGAACTAAAAAGACGCTCTGGAAAGATCCTTGTAGCTACAATGCACCAGTATTTCTGAAGCACCTTTGGCAAAACAGGAAACAAAGCAAGTCTATCAGACCACCACTTGAGGGGATCTTCACTGAGCCCAAGGACTTTCTGTGACTTGAAATTGCTCAGTTCCTCAATTACCTGAGCGTGCCACTCCTCTTGATCTTCAACACTCCCCGTCTGGCAAAAGATTTCTGCAAGCATATTATTAATAGCACTAGTAGGAGGAGGCGTGAAAGCAATTGCCGCTTTTTTCACGGGTGGCTCTTCTGACACTACAAATATTTTTTCTTCAGGCCTCGAAGTATTGTCTTTTATTTTTTCAAGGATACTTTTTGCTTCCTCCAGCACTCTGTTCTCAACCTGTTGTTTTTCAAAAGTCGAAAGAAAGGGCAATTTCTTGTATCTTGGATCTAAGAAAGTTGCAACATTGAGAAACATGTCTATCTCAGGGTTATGCTGATATGTTGTTGATAGTTCCTTGGCAATCACCTCCTTTGCCATGCTTATTTCTTTTAAGTCATTTTCTTTTATACTTAATGTTGTATTTAACAGCATGTGAAGAAGAGGTTTCATCATGCTTATTCTTGGGTATTTGGAAGAAGATATCATCTCAGCTACCTGCTTGAATGGCTGAAGCAAATCCACCAGCCCTTCAATTGTATTCCATTCATTAGCTTCCAGCATCAGGTGGTGATTATTGCTATCTTCCACAAGTACTGCAGCAATAACAAACTGTTGCTCTTTAAGACGTTGCAGCATGGCAAGTGTGCTGCCCCACCAGGAAACACGATCACTCACAAGCATGCAATGCAAACTATTCTGCTGTTGCTGCTTCTCACTCAACATATACATGGCTACTGCAGACTGCTGAAAATATTCCACCAGTTTTCGACATCTAGATAGAGCACTACTCAATTTAGGAAGCTGAAAAGCTTGCTGTATACCCACATTGAAAGTGTGACCTAAGCATGGCATCTGTACTGAGATGTCCAAAAGAGAGCAAGCTTTCACTACATCTTTCCCATTGTCTGTTGTAGCCCCAAAAACTTTGGTATTAATTTCCCATTCAATGAATATCTCATACAGGACTCTTGTAATTGTCTCTGCAGTGTTTTCCTCTGGTACTTCAAATGTTTTTAGGCAACGAGAATTAATAGCCAAGCTGCCAGAAGAACCAGTTCTAAGAAAATGAACAGACAATGTTACATAGGATCTATTCTGAGTATGACTGCTCCATATATCAGTTGATATACCACACCATGGAATGTCTGTCAATTCTTTTAACACAACCTCTCTAACAGCAACATATTTTTCAGGAATTCCTTTCGTGCAGAAGTACTTTCTGCAAGGAAGTTCATACCTGGGATCAGCTGTTCTTAAGAGACTCTTAAATGTGGGTTCATCGACAATAGATGGAGGATGTAACCCTTCACAGATTAAACTAATCACTGCTGAGGTCAGCTCTTGATGCTTTTTATTCTCATAATTGTGACTTGTTTTCATAATTAAGTTGTCCTGAACAACCTGCTGAGATGATTCAGGCTTCAGTTTTGAAAATGCAGTTGCAAAAGCCTCTCTCATTTGCTCAGTGTTGCTTTTCACAAATTCACAAAATTCATCTGGATGATTCTTTTCAAGATGGTAAGAGAGATTGGATGTATTTCCTGAATATGCAATCTGTGCCATACAAATGCGGCAGTAGATTTTCTTCCATTGTAATATACATCCCTCTGCATTGGTATCAAAGCCAAAGTACTTCCATACTTTACTCTTTGCTCTTGGGTGGGCCACTAACTTTAGGTCTGATGGGGAAGTTTCCAAAGTTTTATTCTCCATTGCTTCTTAGCCACTGTCCCAACCCCTTTTGATTCTTCACTCATTAATGAGCACCTGATAAAGGCAGCAGATAAACATAACATGAGAAAGGACTGGTTTGTTCAACTGTACAAAATTAATAACAACATTGGAATGTTCCTCTTTGAAAACTGAATACACGCAATACTATTTGTACATGTTTTACGAGTAATAGTTAATCAGAGTTCATGACAAAACATTGGACCAAATTTAACTGCCCTCTGGACAATTTACCTCAAGGTATAATTTTGGGAGGTTCACATGCACAGAAATAGAATAAGTGCAATAGCCTCGATTGCATGTTTAAATTTAAATATATAGAGAAGAGGTCATTACAACACTCTGATGCATCCAAGGATACAACAAAATGTTATCCAATCTCTTCAACACTAAATAAATGTTCATCTCTGATCAATCTCTGCATATCAGGAATCCATGACTTCAAGAATAGTTTGCTGTCCAGGTTCAAGAAAGCTTCTATAGATAATAACTCCAGAAATAACTGCCTTTCCCCCCTGTACCATGAGTAAGAGTGTATTAGGGGCAGATCACACTGACCATAAGAAATACTCACCATGGTAAGTGAAATGTGTGATCCTAAACACATAGTACTGCTTAAGACAATGAGCAAGGAAGCTTTTGATAAACTGAGAATTTATGAAAAAAAAAATTTTTCCCCTTCTTGAGTTTTTCCAATTGTCGTAAGCATGGATGTATTTTTCTGGGTATTATTATGAATATGCTTGAATAGCTCTATTATATTTTTTAATATTTCACAACAATATGACATAGAAGCTAACAGCATTTTAATGAACAGAATTTGGAAGCCCATTTGTTGAATGTTCATCTAGAATCTAACTTAAATGCCTTGTGTTAATTGAGAGGCTTATTAGAAATATGAGTTGTGCTGTATTTATTGTGATGCTTTCAGAAATTCAGTTTTATAAAGTCGCCTCAATATGTCCAAATGTGTAAACTGGTCTCTGTGGCTAGAAGTAATTTTGAACTGTTTGCTTTATTTAATGCACATATGAATAAACAAGATGGTTAAAATTCTACAAGCAAGAGGTTTAAACAGAAATTTTAAGAATTCCTCTGAATGTTCACAAGTTCTCCCCAAAAGTCTTTGAAGCACTATATCACAAATTAACATCATAGAAGATGGATCAACCAGTGATAGGTGATCTCAAAAAGGCTAAACTGGACTGAATCTCGTTATAGTCAGATGGGGAGACTACTACAAAATCTAAGAGCTGAAGAGCTATAAACTAGATTTAATAGTTGAAAAACAAGTTGAGTATGATAATTAGAAATCACTTTTATTATTTTCATGAGAATTGCAAGGCATATCCCAAGAGATTGCTAAAAGTTATGTTTAGCCTTTATTTTAAATTGTAATAAATTCATCTGAAATAAATTGTACACAGGTAGTCCTCAACTTACAACCACAATCGAACCCAGAATTTAAGTTGCTAAGTGAGAAATTTGTTAAATGAGTTTTTCCCTACTTTACGACTTTTCTTGCCACATTTGTTAAATGAACGGTTGTTCATTGAATATGGCTTCCCCATTGACTTTGCCTGTCAGAAGGCCATAAAAGATGATCACATAACTCCAGGACACTGCAACTGTCATAAACATGAAAATGAACCAATTGTCATGAATGTAAATCATGTGACCATGGGAATGCTGCAACAGTCATAGGTGTGAAAAATGGTCATATCACTTTTTTCAGTGCTGTTGTAACTTTGAACTGTTGTAAGTCAAGGACTAAACTATAATGCAAAGTGCTTAGTTTACAGTGTATACGTGGCGATCTCATTCCCTAATTAGTTTTGGGCAGCTTATTATCATTTACATAACTAATAACTGTGCATTTTCCGTAAATGTTTATATTTCTATCAATAAATAACATACAGAAGCACACACCACAAAAAGAGCAGAGGTGTTGCAGTGGTTAGAATGGAGTACTGCAGGCTAATTCACTGCTCACTGTTCAATTCTAACAACTCAGCCTTCCATCCTTCCAAGGTCAGAAAATGAGGACCCAGATTGTTGGGAGCAACATGCTGGCTCTCTAAACCACTTACAGGGGGCTGTAAAGCACTATGAAGTGTGCTAAGTGCTATTGCTATAAAGTTAAAATCTATGGATTTAAAGTTTAAAGTTATTGTTTATAAAAAGGAAAGTCTATGTGTTAGGCAATAAATATGTCTATGTGTAAATATGTATACGTGTAAAGATTGTTGGTACTCAATTTTTTTTACTAAATATGGCAAATCATTTTGCACAAATACCCAGACTTCTTAAATATGCAAGTTATTTTATCACTCATTTACCATTGTCGAAAAATATAGCTCAAGAGACAGGAAAAAATGCACTACTTAGTTTTTCTAGCTCAAGAGATTCACTCTCACTGTCAAGGTATCTTAAAGACTTCTCACAAATGACACATTTACAGCTAATAATGAGGCCATTACTATTATAAATATTCCTCCTGGGCACTTGTAATTACTCTGCTCTGATATATGAATCAAAAGAGGAAAACAGATGTTTTATTTTTCTTTTTTAGAAGTTATAACCAGCATCACAGCTGGCACTTCATAAACTACTTGATAAATGGAATTAATACAGCATTTCCAAACGATAGTTGTCAGTAGCATTTCGGTTGATAAAATTTACCTGACAGGTAACTAATAGAGTAATAATAAATGAGTACACGATGCTACTCTTAATAAATGAATATTGTAAAGCATATGGACATTAAGGGCACAAAGGATCTCCATTAGATCCTTTGTGCCCTACAACCACAAGTTCCTGATTGGGTAATAAGGACTATCTTTTGGCTTTCTCCAATAAGAAAATGAAGGTTCAATGCGTATTCTTTTTTTCCTTTTAAATTAGGTTAAAATTTCCTCATCTTCCCTAATAAAATCAAAAACACAAAGTCAAGTTATGGAATCAATTTATTTTTAAGTTCAAAGCTAAGCATTTTCATAAATGAAATAGCCATTTTCCTAAATGTAATAGAGTGACATTATATTTTCTCATAACTTTTAAGCAACATATAAGAATGGGATGTTGCAAAATAGTTAATGTTCTGTAATTCTGAATAACTAGCAGAGTTTTCTCTTGGAACAGAGTCCTAAAACCAAGAGAAAGGAGACAATAAAATAGCCGGCAAAATTTGAAATTTGAAGGCAGAATTTAGAGTAAGAACAAATAAATTGAAACTTATATTTATAATTTTAATTCTATCAAATTATAGCCTTTCAGATAATAATATTGCACATTCGGGAAGAAGAGTGAAAACTGAACATTAGCATCTGATCTGATTACCTGTATTTTTCGGATTATAAGACACCCCTGACTACAAAACACACCTAAATTTAGAAGAGGAAAACAAACAAAAAAAGGTTTTTGGCCTCCATGTACTACATTTTCAGCTCTTGGGGGGGGGGGGGTGTTCAGCCCTTTACTAGCCTTTTTTCTACGCCTTTTTGAGACTTTTTTCAGCCAGTTTTTGAGACTTTTTTCAGCCAGTTTTTGAGGCTTTTTTCAGGCCATTTTTCAGGCTTTTTTTGAGCCTCAAAAATGCCCCCCCAAAAGGCCTGAAAATGGGGTATGCAGAGGCCAAAAATAGGCCGGTGGGTGGGCAGTGCTTCGGCAATATTCGGTCTTTAAGATACACAGACATTTTCACCTCATTTGGGGAGACAAAAAGGTACATCTTATAGTCCAAAAATACGATAGTTACCTAAGCAAGAGACTGTAAGACATTGTGGATAGAACTACTGAAAAGGGACAATTTTATTTGCTGCTTTCCCACATCAGGTGAATTTTCTCCTTTGTCGCCTTGGAAACAAAGCGATGCCACTGTTGTTTTTTTCTCAATTGTAAAGGTTCTGGTTCTTTCTTAGTAAATCTTTTACTGTTTGTCAACAATTTGGAATCAAGAGGAATAATGTTTCCTATCTTAGTGCCTAACTTTGAAAGATGGAAAAAGACAGAGCAGTAATAGTTTTTAAAATGTCCTGGTAAAGGGTAATTAAGCCAGTATAAGCACATAATGCACAGGTGCTTGCCTTCAACAAAATTCTATAGCCCGAATGGATCCAATTTTTTGCTTTTAGTTTTCAAATCCAGTGAAGATAGAAATCATGGCATTCAATAATTTCATATACCATAGTCCCAGGGATTACAAAACAACAGTATCAAAATTTGTTCTCAGTTTATCTTCTCAATATACTAAGATAATTATGCATTCAAGATAAAATAAGGATAAATTTTATAAAGCTTTCTAAGTTACATGTTGAAATTAAATGTTAGACATGACATATTTAGATTAAATGCAATATAAATATATTACCAAAATACTTTTTAATGAAAATGAAATAATCTACAGGTATGGCCTAGAATCCAGGAGTGTCAAAAGATGCATCATGTGCAAACCACGCCCACCCTGGCTCCACAAAGACAAAAAATATCACAATGTCATGTGACATATCACAATCAAGTTTGACACCCATGGCCTAGACCATTAGTGACATACTACACCAAAATCAACACATTTCAGTCAACCTGAGAATCTGGACTCTACATATTAATTTAAATAAAATCTAAAAATTCACTCTATATCTAGTGTAGTGTCTATTCACATAACATAAATCATGATAAAGTCTGGTTTATCTATGTGTCCAGGATACACTTTCCCTATGCAAGTAGGATACAAATCATTTACCTACAGATTTTTCTAAGGTCCTGAAACTCTAGGGTTCCAAAGAAGTTAAAGAAAAAAAGTTTACACTGAATAGATTATGACAATCTACAACCAAAAGAAGCTTGATCATTCAGTAGAAGGTGATTAGGTGTATTCACAGGTAAACTAGTTTAAGCTATATTGTAGATGGGTAAAATTACTGATCTCAACCATAGAATACTGTAGGTCTAAACAAAGACAATTACATCAATTAACTGCAGTTGTGCAGATCAAGAGCAGTTTAGGTGTGCCTTATTTAGACTATTGTAAGTGGCGTTTTACTTGAAAAGTTTTTGTGCAAAATGTAACTATTGCTTACTGCAAAATATTGCTATCAAAATGAAACTACGGGTTCAGTTCTATCTGCACTAGCAAGGAAGTTACGTTCCGACTTAAATCCCTTATATTACAGCATTTTCATTTTTCTAGTTTGCTAGGATTTATTCTGATGAGTAACTTTAAACAATCTCTTCGTGCGTGACCTACCAACTCTTCCAGCACAGAAACTAAGAAATAGGAAGTTTCAACTGCCATTTCTTGTTTATAAATCCTTGCCCCCTGCACTTTTCGTTATCCAATAAAAGCCCAACTGATGCCGAAAAGCAAAGCGACGGCGTTGAGAAGAATCTTTAGCGCCCGTTGCTCCAGCTCCGCCGTGCAATCTACTAACCTGCTTTGGAAACGGAGAGCGGAAAAGGGCGTCGAAACAGCTGCTCCAGGGCTACGCGAAAGCCGATAAAATAGACCCAAAGGGTCGGCATTAGCAGGGACAATAGCGACATGGCTGCCAGGCCCCGCTGACGCTGAGGTCGCCTTGGGATCCCCTTCTCTCCCTTGATCAGTGAAGAGCCAGTTCCCAACCCACCAGGGCAGCCGCGGAGTCGGAACAACTCGGCCAGAAGCCTACTAGGTAGCCACACCCAGCGGAAGAGGATTCCGTCCGCCTCCTCTTAATGGGGCGATCGGGTCCTTTCTGAGCATGTGCGCTGGTGATCGGTATTGTCATCCTTTCGTGTATGGTTTCTCCCTATCGCCCGCTTGTCGCGGCGTTTCGAGAGAAGCTGCGTCCTTTCATCCTTGGAACTGTTAGGCAGACAGAGTATTTTTAAACGGAGTCCTATAATTTCAGCGGTCGTAACAATAAACGGCGGTCTAATCCTGTCCCTGCGTCTCTTTCAGGATTGATTCAGTGTAAAATTGGAATAAGATATAGTAGTGGATCGTAGTATGTTGAAAGGTATCTGGGACTACCTTTCTGAATTAAAAGTGACATAAATATGTTCAAAATGTAAGTTCCACTGAGTTTAAAGGGGAGTAAGGAGACAACTTTAACATTTTAAAACTACAAAGGTAGGTAGGCAATTCGATGCATTATAAAATAGAAATGCAAATATTGGCTGAGTTTAGTGGAAGGTTGCAGACAGTGGGGAAGTGAAATGAGCCTTCTGACATAATAGTTATTTTTAAGCTTTAATAGTGTTGTCTGCCTTGAATGTGTCAAAATTTGTGTTAATTTGTTTCTCAGGTTCCTTCATAACCCACATTTACCACTCTTCAGAATGGAAAATATTAGGGGACTGTTATATTGCTATTCTTGCCCTTAGGAGGCAATGCAGGTAGTCTTCGATTTATGACCACAGTTGGAGGCCAAAATTTCTGTTGCTAAGTAGGACAATTGTTAAGTGGATTTTGCCCATTTTACGACCTTTCTTGCCACAGTTATTAAAGGGATCACTACACTTGTTAGTAACACCATTTTTAAGTGAATCTGGCTTTCCCATTGACTTTGCTTGTCAGAAGGTCACAAAAGGCAGTCACATGATCACAGGACACTGCGCACCATCATAAATCCAGGCCAGGTGCCAAGTGTCTGAATTTTGATAATGTGACCATGGGGCTGATACAATGGTTGTGTGAAAAACAATAAGTCATTTTTTTTCATAAATTTTGAACAGTCACTAAACCACCTGTACCTAAAGACAGGATCTCTGTCTTTTCCTAATCTTATTTCCACTATTAAATCAATCAGACACACCTATGATACTCAACAGAATCCATAAAACAAATATCAATATGCCAATGTTGTGCTCTAATTCCCAATAACCATTGCCAATGTGATAATTTGGATCATGCCATTAGATCAATGCACATTTTAATGTATTTGTTATAATCTATTTTTATAAACCATTAATTTTTTAATGAATGTGATCATTTGGGTCAGGAAATGTATAAAATATGTGCTACCTCCTGAAAAATCCATGGTTAGTCACCAACATTGCACCAACAGAACTAGAGGATAATTTTACATTGTGACATCATTAAAATAAACTTAAAAGAAAGTATAACTTAATGCATCCTATTCTATTATTAACATATGGATGATTGATTAACAAAATGCCATTTAGAAAAATCCTGGAATATGACACCAAGTTATTTTAAATCACATCATTGGTTCTTATAGATCAGTGCTATATAAACTAACAGCAGCTTTCCGGTATCCATGGGAATACCCCCCCCCCTAAAAAATTAAAAGAACCTTGTCAATTGTATGCATTGTAAATAGGGATGCCATATTTATCAGAGGGCCTATGTTATAATCTGACAGATTACTTAGCAATAATTCTATGCTCATATAAAACCCTAAAGAATTAGCTGAAAATATCAATATATGAGCATTTTTTTGGCAGATCTGATCTGCCCAACAATTTCCTTAGCCACCTAAAAATGCAGCAATTACTAGAAGTCAGAAATTGAAAAAAGACACAATAACTACTGCTTTGTCCCTAGGACAAACACAGCACATCCCAGCAGTCTTTTCAGAGTTCTTTTCAGCCATCATTTGGCAGAAACAAAATCAAGAATGTTTTTGTTATATGTTAAAGCAATCCTGCATAGTTCCCAAAATTGTTTTATATGGTGAATAGGAAAAACTGGCATTGGGCAAGAAAAGAAGCTTTCTGATGGCTAGAGCCACAAAAATCCTGTAGGATAGATTTGGTAAAGAGTGTAACTGAATCCCTTGTGTCAGTGGATTGCTTATCCTGGTTATACATTTACTGTGTTTCTTCAAAAATATAACGGGGGCTTATTTTCTTTTGACCCCTCCCAAAAAAATGGCTAGGCCATCTTTTCAAGGGATGTCCTAATTTTCCCCCCACATGCCTCGCCTGGGCACCGGGCTGCTTCTTTTGTGGCTGAAAAGACCAAGCGATGCGCCTTGTCTGCCGGCCGCTTCTTTCGTGAACTGGCCATGCATGTGCTTAAATAGGGCCAAATCTTGGTGGTAGGGCTTAATTTCAATGCATGCGCACAAAACAGTGCTGGGCCTTTTTTTGGAGTGGATTGTGTTTTAGGAAAAACATGGTAGCAGCTTAATCAGTACATTATGTATGGTTTAGCGTGATATGTGAACTTGGCAGGGACGTGCAGGCAGGGGAGGCAGAGCCTCACCACTGTCATCATGAAAAGAAAAAAAAATGTAAAAGGAAAAAGGCTGAGGTAGTTGCTGCCAGCATCACAGTGGATGACTCTGCTTAGTGCTTAACTGTGTAAAAAAGCCTCTAAAAAAGTGCCCTCTACAGGAGGCGGCAGGAGATCGAGGAGCCTCATTTAGTCTGACTTTATGATCACTCGAGCAGAGCTAAGCAAGGGTTAAAAGAAGAAAAATTCCTTATGTAGATGAGGCACATCATCCTCCTGCCTCCTGTAGAGGGCGTTTTTTAGAGGCTTTTTAGAGGCTCTGGGAGCAACTAGCTCATCTGACTTCAGAGCTCATGCCTTTTTCCTTTTACATTTTTTTTTCTTTTCATGATGGCAGGCAAGAGCGGAGTTGAAATCCTCTCTGAAACACCTGGAAAAGGTACGTGTGTGGGGAGGGGGGAGGAATTCAAAAAGTTTGATTGCATGCAGACCCATGTTGCCTTTTCAAACACACACACACACACACACACACACACAGCTGGATAAAAGTATCCAGTGAAGTCCATCTTCACTGATTACAAGTTTGAAAAGGCAACGTGGCTCCACCTGCAATCAAAGGCTCGGATAGGAAGGCAGCAGGGGAATGGAGGGGGGCTATGGCAGAGGAGCTGCTTTCAAGCCATTGGAAAATATATCCAATCCAACTTCTGTGTTTGTGTTTGAGAGTGAGTGAGTGAGAGAGGGATCCAACTTCTCTGTGTGCGTATGTCTGTTTGAGAGGGGGGAGGGAGGGAGAGAGGGAGGAAGGAGGGGGAGGGAGAAGAAAAAGAATGAAGGAAAACTTATTTCGCAAAGGAGAAAAACAAATGCTATCGCTTTAAATCGGAACTGAGCATGCCTGGCTGTGGAATTCTGTGAGCTGAAGTCCACAAGTCTAAAAAAATTTGAAATTCTGTGTCAGTGCCTCACTAGCCATAAACCTCACCACACGTCACTGGAACTTGGTCACTAAGAAAAATGATAGGAACATATATTTTTAATTACACAGAAATAAATGAGATATGAAACACAGTATTATGTTGTAGGCAAAGTATATTGATTATAGTTACATCCAGTTAAATAGCCATGAACCAAGAATGAAATACATTAATTTATTCCCCATCAGAATTTCTATTAGTTCTTCCTTTTGCAGTACTCAGTATTTGGTTGTCCTCTGAGCCTTTCAATATGTTTATTGCACTGAAGAAATGCAGGTCAAAATGATTAATCAGAACATGCTATTTCTTCACTATAATTCCTTGGAATTCTTAAAGACTGTATCATTAATTGTGTCAAATACTAAAAATTGATTGGAGAAGTTGTACAGACAAATTACGTTAGTAGCATATATGTTTTACTCATTATGTGGACTACTCTAGCCTGAACTTTATTTCTTTTTTTTAAGTACAATTTTATGTATTTGATTATAATTAATTATATTTTTATTTGGCTAGATTGACATACTGTATCTAGATTGACATACTAAAAAAAAACCTGGAAGAATAAGCAATATGGCTTATTAGGGAAAATTGTGACAGGAAATAGAAGGGACATTTTCCATGCAGTAAGATCAGAGGAGGAACTGAAGAAAGGAAAGGAACAAATTTCTTTCAAATACAGTTTTTTTGTTACAGGGATTTGTCTTTTAAAGTATAATTCAGAAATATCAAATAATACCATAGAAATCTGTTTCATAACATAACTAACTATGGAAATACTGTATATGACTTCTACAATGTCTTATTCTGCCTCTTTGCATTTCTAATTCTAAAATACTTTAAAATTAAGTAATGTTCTATAATGTATTGCATAAGCATTAATCATTAATATATTATACTGTATATTAATAATATTTCCTAATAATGGCAATTGCATCTTTTCACAGCCAATATCTAAAACATTCTTACTGACTGATAGCAATATAAAGATAAAGGTGGCCAACTCTAAGAGATGGTGCTCATCTTCATTTCTTACCCGAAGGAGCCAGCATGTCTTTAGTCATATGGCCAGCATGACTCTACACTTAAGCACACGAGCACATGAAACATTGTTACTTTCCTACCAAAGTGGTTATTTTTCTATTTACATTTGCATGCTTTCAAACTGCTAGGTGGGAAGGAGCTGGGGCAAGTAACAGGAACTCACCCCGTCGTGTAGCACTCAGGTCTTGAACTTGGGCTGTCAGCTTTCCAGGTGATGAGCAGTGTTTTTAACACTGAGCGATACACCCCTGATTTCAGTATATCTTCTAAGTGAGTGGAATTACTTGAGAGACCGCCTTCTGCCAATTACCTCCCTGCGACCAATTAGATCTCATAGATTGGGCCTCCTCCGAATTCCATCGGCCAGCCAGTGCCGGCTGGCAACTACAAGGAGGAGGGCCTTCTCAGTAGTAGCCCCGACCCTTTGGAACGAGCTCCCCGTGGAGATTCGTACCCTCACCACCGTCCAGGCCTTCCGCACAGCCCTTAAGAACTGGCTAGCCCGTCAGGCCTGGGGACAAAGATAGCCGCCCCTCCCGAATGATGAATGAATGTTGCTTATTATTTTTTTACTATATGTGTCTATGTCATTGTTTGTATTCCCCTTCCTGATTTTTATGTGAGCCGCCCTGAGTCCCCTCAGGGAAAAGGGCGGCCTATAAATGTTAATAAACATCTAAACAAACATCTAAACAAACAATTAAAATTTCAGCCTAATTGCTGTATAAAACTCTTCCTGCATACCATTGCTGTTTGTAAACCACTTATTCAAGACTCACTAATAATAAGAATAGGGATTGGTAAACTTAGGTAAATGAATTTATTTTGTTTCTATTAATCTCTCCCCAAACCTTGTCAAACAAGATTTTTTTTTAAATTGTATTTTAGGATTATATCACTATAGTACAGACTAAGACAAGAATAAATTGTCTAAGGCAATAATTCTCACCTTCTTGAGGTACATATGTAACAAACTCTTTCTCCAATGCTTTATTGGAGCCTCATCTAATTAACATACAATTATACCTCATCTAATTGATATACAGTTGTCACAAAATTCAGGTATCAGTGTGACTTTTTATTTGTAGGACTAGGAAGAAGGATTTTTATAACAGTCTTGAAAATTGACTTACCAGAGGAAAAACACCAGGTAAAAGTCAAATGAATTTCATTCATTCATTCATTCACTGGAATCTTGAGGCAAAGCTACTTTTCTTCCTTTTTATTGTGATGCCTAAAGAGCCAATTTTACAATCTGTATTTTTCCCATAACTTGTCTCTTATCAATATAAATTTCATATCCATGGCTTGGGTAGTTCCCCATGAATGGATTGATTGATTGATTGATTGATTTCCTTATTGTGCTGTGCTAATCCAAAATTAAAAGCCACATTTTGGCTTAATGCAATGTGTTAATCCAGCTAACAAAACTCAAAACAGATTATTTATCAATTGATATATCAGGTTACTGAATCATTAAATTGCTAATAGGGAAGCAAGTAGATATACTGGTATTTACTAAAAGAAGTTATTTAAACTATTAGCCCATTCCATAGTGGCAATAAAAAGAGATAAATACAGTATTAGTTAATAGAGAATAATCAAAAGAAAGCACTGGCAGTATCAGAAAAAGACATATTTTTCTCTTTTTCAAATATTTCATACAAATTTACTAGTATTGGAAAGGCCAATCAGCAATAGCAGAGCTTTTGTGGATGTCAAGCCACAGTGTCTGTACTATCAGGAGGCTGAGCTGGAGAGCAGGGTTAAATGCATCATCAGTTTGGAATCATTGCACAGCTACAAGAGACCAAGTCCAGCTGCCCATAAATTCTGTTCACCCTTATGTAGCACCAATTTAACTTGGACTATTTGTTGCTCAGATTCTTCTGTATGTGGAAAGAATAAGCTCTTGGTGCTTTGAACTCAACTTCTCTTTCCTTGTTACATTGTGCCTGACTGATATTTTGAGAATTGTGAAATCCCTCATCATGTTATACAAATATACAATATTTCTGAGAGAGATTCTATTATTAACATGCATAAAGAGGGACCGCAAAGGAATTAGGTTGCTGGGTTCTTGATCATAGCAGATAGAGCTACAGATGTTTGAACACTAATTAGGCCACAATAAGACCATTCTATTTTTATTCTATTTGTTTAAGTAAATGAGAAATGGCTTAATGTGTTAATAGTTTTCTTCAGTGTGACTCATCCCTGCAACATGGTGTATATAGCCATGCTTCCACTTCCAATAACACAAATAAATGAATAGCAGTTCTTATGTCCACAGAGTATCTTGCAGATATAACTCCCTCCTTTGATACTTCTGCATCTGGGATATCATCTTCTGCCAAATAGCCTGTTCTCAGTTTTCTAAGTTGGCCAAAAGGATCCTGGCCATCTTAGAAAGTACCTTTTTAGACTTTAACATATTTTATTCAAAGGAATATTAAAAGTTTAAAAGAAGTAAACTTTCTTGTGCTACAGCTCACTTCATCAGAGGCATAGAGTGACTAAACTATGTAGGATAAGGTGACCAGACGTCCCGCATTTGGCGGGACAGCCCCGCTTTTTCATACATTTTCCCGCGTCCCGCACGCTTTTTTAAAAAGCACGCTTTTTTTGGCACTCGCAGCTCCTGCCCATCAGCTGCTAGCTCACTGGGCTGGCTCATCGTTCTGTTCTATCCTACCTACAAATTTAAGCCAGCCCAGCCTGCCGCTCACTGATTTAATTGGCCTGGACTCCAGCCAATCAGTGAGCTGGATGGGATGGAAAATTTTCCATCCCAACCAGCTCACTGATTGGCTGGACTCCTTAGCTGAGGATGCCTGCGCGAGTCTCCATTTTATTTCGTCTTTGTTTTGGGGTTGCAGCTGTGCTTACTCACTGGTGGTGAGTAAATCATGTTCATGTAATGTTATGATTTGGTACCGTGGGAATCGGGAGGCGCTGGGGGGAGGAGACAGCCCCCTTCTCCCCCTTTGCGGAGTTCACAGCCAGCCCCTGTGTTGCGCTGGCACGGGCGGCAAAAGCTCTGGAACCACGTGGAAGTTCTCGGGCGGCTGCTCCCTCGCTCTCCTGCCCCGGCAATCCCAAATTCATTCACTCAGCCGGGGCGGGAGGAAAATCCTTTTAACAATCCTTTTAACCGCCTGAGAACAGTGTTAAAAGGATTTTCCTCCCGCCCCGGCTGAGTGAATGAATTTGGGATCGCCGGGGCAGGAGAGCGAGGGAGCAGCCACCCGAGAACTTCCACATGGTTCAGGGGCTTCGGCCGGGCGGCGGGAGCCCCGGAAGCAAGTGGAAGTTATTTTGAAGACTGAAACGGACTCCAGTGTTAACGGCAGCCGAGGAGGGAAAGGTGCACTTTGGCAGGGCTTCCACAGCGCTGTGGAAGCCCTGTCAAAACGCACCTTTCCCGCCTCGGCTGCAGCAGGGATCGTGCCTTCACTTTATCTTTCTCCTCCTCCTCCTCCCGTTCCGCCCTCAGTAGCAGAAACAGCAGCCGGGCTGTGGAAGGGGCACTTTGGCAGGGCTTCCACAGCGCTGTGGAAGCCCGGTCAAAACGCACCTTTCCCGCCTCGGCTGCAGCAGGGATCATGCCTTCACTTTATCTTTCTCCTCCTCCTCCTCCCGTTCCGCCCTCAGTAGCAGAAACGGCAGCCGGGCTGGGGAAGGGGCACTTTTGCAGGGCTTCCACAGCACTGTGGAAGCCCTGTCAAAACGCACCTTTCCCGCCTCGGCTGCAGCAGGGATCGTGCCTTCACTTTATCTTTCTCCTCCTCCTCCTCCCCTTCCGCCCTCAGTAGCAGAAATGGCAGCCGGGCTGGGGAAGGGGCACTTTGGCAGGGCTTCCACAGCGCTGTGGAAGCCCTGTCAAAATGCACCTTTCCCGCCTCGGCTGCAGCAGGGATCGTGCCTTCACTTTATCTTTCTCCTCCTCCTCCTCCTCCCGTTCCGCCCTCAGTAGCAGAAACGGCAGCCGGGCTGGGGAAGGGGCACTTTCGCAGGGCTTCCACAGCGCTGTGGAAGCCATGTCAAAACGCAACTTTCCCGCCTCGGCTGCAGCAGGGATCGTGCCGCCACCTTATCTTTCTCCTCCTCCCCTTCCGCCCTCAGTAGCAGAAACGGCAGCCGGGCTGGGGAAGGGGCACTTTCGCAGGGCTTGAATCCAGAGGAGGGAAGAGAGAAAGAAAGAAGGAGTGTATGAGGGTGGGAGATTTCCTAAACCCCATTGAATCCAGAGGAGGGAAGAAAGAAAGAAAGAAAGAAGAAGTGTGTGCACAGGAGTGGGGATTTTCTAAAAATCCCATTGAATCCAGAGGAGGGAAGTGAGAAAGAAAGAAGGAGTGTATGAGGGTGGGAGATTTCCTAAACCCCATTGAATCCAGAGGAGGGAAGAAAGAAAGAAAGAAAGAAGAAGTGTGTGCACAGGAGTGGGGATTTTCTAAAAATCCCATTGAATCCAGAGGAGGGAAGAGAGAAAGAAAGAAGGAGTGTATGAGGGTGGGAGATTTCCTAAACCCCATTGAATCCAGAGGAGGGAAGAAAGAAAGAAAGAAGAAGTGTGTGCACAGGAGTGGGGATTTTCTAAAAATCCCATTGAATCCAGAGGAGGGAAGAGAGAAAGAAAGAAGGAGTGTATGAGGGCGGGAGATTTCCTAAACCCCATTGAATCCAGAGGAGGGAAGAAAGAAAGAGGAAGTGTGTGCACAGGAGTGGGGATTTTCTAAAAATCCCATTGAATCCAGAGGAGGGAAGTGAGAAAGAAAGAAGGAGTGTATGAGGGTGGGAGATTTCCTAAACCCCATTGAATCCAGAGGAGGGAAGAAAGAAAGAAAGAAAGAAGAAGTGTGTGCACAGGAGTGGGGATTTTCTAAAAATCCCATTGAATCCAGAGGAGGGAAGAGAGAAAGAAAGAAGGAGTGTATGAGGGTGGGAGATTTCCTAAACCCCATTGAATCCAGAGGAGGGAAGAGAGAAAGAAAGAAGGAGTGTATGAGGGTGGGAGATTTCCTAAACCCCATTGAATCCAGAGGAGGGAAGAAAGAAAGAAAGAAGAAGTGTGTGCACAGGAGTGGGGATTTTCTAAAAATCCCATTGAATCCAGAGGAGGGAAGAGAGAAAGAAAGAAGGAGTGTATGAGGGTGGGAGATTTCCTAAACCCCATTGAATCCAGAGGAGGGAAGAGAGAAAGAAAGAAGGAGTGTATGAGGGTGGGAGATTTCCTAAACCCCATTGAATCCAGAGGAGGGAAGAAAGAAAGAAGAAGTGTGTGCACAGGAGTGGGGATTTTCTAAAAATCCCATTGAATCCAGAGGAGGGAAGCGAGAAAGAAAGAAGGAGTGTATGAGGGTGGGAGATTTCCTAAACCCCATTGAATCCAGAGGAGGGAAGAAAGAAAGAAAAAGGAAGTGTGTGCACAGGAGTGGGGATTTTCTAAAAATCCCATTGAATCCAGAGGAGGGGAGAGAGAAAGAAAGAAGGAGTGTATGAGGGTGGGAGATTTTCTAAACCCCATTGAATCCAGAGGAGGGAAGAAAGAAAGAAAGAGGAAGTGTGTGCACAGGAGTGGGGATTTTCTAAAAATCCCATTGAATCCAGAGGAGGGAAGAGAGAAAGAAAGAAGGAGTGTATGAGGGTGGGAGATTTCCTAAACCCCATTGAATCCAGAGGAGGAGTGTTTGTGTATTTGTGTGTGTGTGTATGTGTGTGTCTGTGTGTGTGTGTGTGTGTGTGTGTGTGAGAGAGAGAGAGAGAGAGAGAGAGAGAGAGAGAGAGAGAGAGAGAGACTATCACTGTGTTGTAGCTTATGATTCTTGATGAATGTATTGTATTTTATTTTATTTATGTACACCTAAGACAAATTCCTTGGGGGTTCCAATCACACTTGGGTAATAAACTATTGTACTCTACTCTACTCTACTCATTTCTATTTCAATTCTAATAAGGAGTTTAGCTTCTCTCTCTTGAAAATGTAAGCTAGCATAATGCAAGCTAGCTTTAGCTTTCAAACAGTTCATTTAGTGACCAAAGTTACAACTGCCGATGACCATTTTTCACACTTAGCGACCATTTTTCATACTTAGCGACCATTGAAGCATCCTCATGGTCACGTGATCCAAATTTTGATGTTTGGCAACAGATTCATATTTATGATGCTTTCAGTGTCCTGGGGTCATATAATCGCCTTGTGTGACCTTTTGACAAAATTAATTTTTTAATCAAGACGCCGCCCCCCCTCCCCCCCCCGCGTCAATGGTGTCCCTCTTTACCAATCTGAAAATCTGGTCACCTTAATGTAGGATCTAAATTGAGATAATGTGGGAAAAGGCAATTTGATTATGCAGATGTAGGTTACAAGTGTGACAGATTATAAGTACCTTGTTTATTAAAGCATGGTTATTGAGAGCTTTTGAGCTAGCCTAATACCTTTTGAGAATTGGCAATGCCTTGCTGGATTGTGCTGTTAAAATTTGGGTTTTTTCCAAAATCGCTACTTTGAGCTATACAGTTGGTTGGAAGATTGGAATGCTCTAATATTACTTTGTGCTTGTTTTAGATCATTGTGTAAAAATATGTGTCCACTAATTTTGGGAAGCAAACTTTTACCTTTTTATCTTTAGATAAATCCATAAAGAAATCACTGGCAGATGATGGCAAATATTAAATTAGAGGACCAGCAAACGAAAGTATCTCTAATGTGGTTGAAATTGTGGAGCCTGTGATTGTACTGTTGATGTAAATATGGACACAAAGAAGATAACATGTATACCTCTCATGTCAGCATTACTATCCTGTTGTCTTTTGTTACTTGTTGCTGAGTACTGTTTTTTGTTACTTGTGACTTCAGTTGCTGAGTGTACTATAGGCCCGTTCTATTGTTTAATTTTTTGTGTGTCTTGTCTTTAATTGGAATTAAGCCAGGCAATAGGAAACCAATGAAATCAACAGAGAATTCAATGCAGCAGATCAGTTTCCACCAGCACCTATTAAAAAACAAATTCCAAAGGCAGAACAACAACACCATAAGGCATTACCTCCAATTCAAATCGGTCAAGCAATCTACTAGGCAAGGCCCTTCTCCTTATCAAGTAATGGACAGCAAGCCCACAGCTCCTGTGGGCTTTGCTTGTGAGAATCAACCTGAAGCAGATTCTCACAAGCAAATTCCAGATGCTGACTGGCTTAATACACAACAACTATATTTTGATTTAATGATTGCTTGTTAAATGAAGTATATAAGCGGAGTTCACATTTGTATTAAATCTAAACCAATTTGCAGTTTAGTGCAATGTAAGAAAACTGTGTCATATTTTCTGGAATCTAGTGGTAGGACATTCTATACAACAACTATGGCATAAGTAATGCTTATTGTAAACATTCAATAGCTTCCTGAAATTCAGACTAATATTCTGATTAAAAATAATAATTAAGACATCCATCTAATATTCATTCAATAAATGAATCTGATCTTGAAAGAAAATAGCACTGATAATATGTATTAAGATGTTCCTTCCCATCAGAAGCAAATCCATGCTTATAAATCAAAACAAGTTATTATGAAGCCCTCAAAGGCTCTGAAAATCCTGGATAGCAGCAGAACATAATTAACGGGTAAAGGTATCAGAAATTAATTACGAGGCCTCTTTCTTCAAGTGTCAAAAATAAATTAATTAAAATAGGGAGTGAAAGAATACATAGAAAATATGATGATGGATTCAGTGGGTTAAAGTTACATACATGTGGTCCCAAAGTATTCAGGAAATTTCTAAGATCTCATTTCCAGTGCATCATTTCCAAACAATTGTGATATTAAATAAAGCATTCACTCACTTCCCTGGTGACATTAACCTGTCATTCTAAAAAAATAGAAATGACCTATGTAATTATTTTCCCCACAAGGGGGGGGGGGGGATAATGCAAAAATAGCACTAGTCAAGGACTAGATATTTTGTATTTATTTTGTATTTCTTTCATTTAAGTGTTTTTAACAATATGACCTAGAAAATAGTGTTGCAGAACTGAGCATTTCTCTTGCGCTTCTAGCTTAGGTAGTAATCGCCAGAATTCTAATAATTATCTGGATTTTTAGAAATCCAAATAGTTTGCCCAATTTAAAAAGTGAAACATAAAACTATACTTAGGACAATTTGTTAACTAGGAAAGTATCAGATAGTCCTCGACGTATAAGCACAATTGAACCCAACATTTCTGTTACTAAGTAAGACATTTGTTAAATCAGTCTTGCCCTCAATTTATGACCTTTCTTGCCACAGTTAAGTGAATCACAGCAGTTGTTAAGTTAGTAACATGATTGTTAAGTGAATCTGGCTTCCCCATTGACTTTGCTTGTCAGAATCACAAAAGATGATTGCATGATCCCGGGATGTTGCAACTATAATAATTATGAGTCAGTTGCAAAGCATCCAAATTTTGATCACAGGACCATGAGGCTGCTGCAAGGGTCGTAAAATGTGAAAAACAATCATAAGTCACATTTTTCAGTGCCATTTTAATTTTGAACAATCGCTAAATGAACTGTTGTAAATCGAGGACTACCTGTATGTCAGAGCTGTCAAACACCAGGCCTGCAGGTCGAATGCATAATGCACTGGCCACGCCAGGGGTGGGTTCCTACCGGTCCTTGCCGGTCCTTGCGGACCGGTTGGTCAGTGAACCCGGAAGCAGTACCGGTCCTGGCCCCTGTCGTTGCAAAGCATCCTTGCCGACAAGGCAGCGCGACCCACGGCATATAGAAACAGCAAAAGAAGGAACAGGAGAGGAGTTCTAAGTGGGGCTTTTCAAGCAGCCGAACTCCTCTCCTGTCCCATTCTTTTGCTGTTTGAACAAGCCGTGCGGGTTGCACTCCCTTTTCTTTCACAGCCACCTCGTTTCCAATTGGGGGAGGGGGGAAGAAATCAATTTTTTCATCCCTCTCCATGGATCCCCACCCCAATTGGAAATGAGCTGGCTATGAAAGACAAGGCAGCGCGACCCGCTCGGCATGTAAAAACAGCAAAAGAAGGAACAGGAGAGGAGTTCCACGCGGGGCTTTCAAACAGCCGAATTCCTCTCCTGTCCCTTCTTTTGCTGTTTGAACAAGCCACGCGGGTTACACTCCCGGAGCCTTCAGAACTTGTTCTCATTTGCCCGGGCTTGTGTAGAGGCTTCACTCTCCAGGCCTGTAATTGTGCAGGCTGTGTGTGCACACATATGTTTTCCACGGGGGTCACGGATGGGCTCTGGGGCCGTGGCTGGAACATGAGGAACGTGAGGGGGACCAGCGGGGCCTCATCCTTCTGAAGAGGATACCCAAAGAGGGTAGATGTGGTGGCATTGATCTTGGGATGTTCTGCGGAGCCCCCAGGGAAGAACGCCGCTGCCAGGTACTTTTAACCATATATTTTGCTCCCATGTCTGCAGAATGCTGCAAAAAACCATGAATACAGGCCAGTTGTTGAGTGTTTCAAATGTGATTAGAACACTCAACAAAGTGACCACAGTATGTGTGTGTGTGTCTGTTTCTGTGTCTATGTGTGTGTGTGTGATAGAGACAGACAGACAGACAGAGGAACAGAGAGATAGAGGGAATGAGAGACAGACACAGACACAGAGGGAGGGAGGAGAGAGATACACACAGAGACAGACAGATAGACAGACAGACACAGAGAGAGAATCACATAGAGAGACACGGAGGGAGAGAGGGAGAGGCAAAGAGCCACACACACACACACACACACACACACACAGACTCACACAGACAAAGAAAGAAAGAGAGAGAGAGAGAGAGAGAGATGAAAGAAAAAAAGGGACAGGGAGACAAAAGGAAGGAGAGAGAGAAAGAAAGAAAACACATGGCCGGCAAGCCACTCCCACCAGGTCACATGGCCGGCAAGCCACTCCCACACCCACAGAGTAGATTCCAAAATTTTTTGAAACCCACCACTGGGCCACGCCCAGTTTAGCAAAGGGAAAAATGTCCTGATATGTCATGTGACACTGTGATGACATGTGTTTGACATCCCTGCTGTATGTCATTGAAACTATTTATATCAATCCCATCATAACATCATTGCATAATGATACATCATTAGTTTGCATCATTTTACATTATTACACAAATTAGGCAAAATGATGCTATTATGAAAAACAAATAAATACAAAAACACAATTTGCATGAGAACAAACCAATATGGAAAATATAGCATTAATACTGTTTGATAATGACACCATTGTGCTCATTACATAAATCATTTTGAAATATCTTCACTACATATTATATCCTTTGAACTGAGGCCAGCGCTACATTTTAAAATACTATATTTAGTTTTCTAGAAGTTTATTAATGACACTAAATCCATATACAATTGGTTTCCAACTGCAAACAATTAGCTTAAAGCAAGCTTACTCCTAATCAAACATAGCCCCCACACTTAGAAAAATCTGTCATAGCAATAATTATATACAGTCTTCAACGTATGACCAGAGTAGGGACCAGACATCTTGCTGTTAAGCAGTGCAATTATTAAGCATATGGTTGCAACCAATTTTATCACCTTTTTTGCTGAAGTCATTAAGCAAATCATGCTGTTCCTCATTTACTTTGCTCCTTGGAAGCCAGCTGGGAAGATTGTAGATGGCCATCGTAAGAACCCTGGAGTGTTGCAACCATCATAAATACATGCTGGTTGTCAAGTGTCCAAATTGTGATTGTGACACTGCAAGGATGCTGCAATGGTTGCAAGTGCAAAGATCAGTCATAAGTCACTTTTTTCAGCACTGCTGTAACTTTAAATGATAACTGAATGGTCGCAAAGTAAAGACCACCTGTAATCATACATATATAAAATAGCAATGAAAGGGTTAATTTTTGCTCTTGTGAGTATTGCCTAATTGAGTGTCAGGTGCAAGGAACCAGAACCACACTCTGAACTGTTCAGAGAAGTTTCTTTATTGCTCTATGCCTATATACAGGAATATCACCACACTAACTGTACTCTCTCTAGAGAACAATCCCCTGAGGGATTCTATGCAAGCCAGTCCCTTAACTCCACCCTTTCACATCAACTGCAGATTCCACTACATTATATTTTCAATTAATTTCATTAATGTAACTCAATTTACATTGAATTCAATGTGATCCAGTTACAATTCAATTTATCAGTGCAACACAAGTTTTCGAAGCATGTGATTTTAAAATCCTCCTGTAAACAAATCTGGATTCACATACATTATCCAGTAGAAAAGCATCAACCTTTTCCTATTTCAGTTAAGTAACATAATGTACAGCACAGAAAAGAAGTGAGAAAGAAAAGGCAGAAGACATTAAAGACATTATTTAAAAAAATTTTTAAAAATACAGTTAGATGCATTTTTCCATGCCATTGCAAGTTTCAAATCATTCTTGCTTTACCACCTTGATACCTTCAAAACTCTTTCTTTAAGAACTCACCAAGTGCATCCAAATATCTTCTATCTTTCCTTCTTCTTAGCTCATATCCAGTTCCTTTTGCTATTTGAAGTTTATTCACTCTCTCAATATGGCCAAAGTACCTCAGTGTACTTTTTTGTTTATAGTAGTCCTATTTTTGATCCACATTCATTTATCATCCTGTTCTTATCAACATTTACTACTGAATTCAACTTGATATTAAGTTTATTCTCATCAATGCTTATAGTAATTAGAAAATACAGTAATATGTCACATTCACACCTAAAGTTGTTCTCTCAAGTAATTTTTTATTCCTGGCAGCTGCTGTCTGTATTATTCAAGAGTCATTGCCTTCTTCCTAGAGCTGAGAGAGAGCTGAGAGAGAATGACTGGTCCAAATTCACACAACTGGCCTCATTTCTACATTAGGATAAGAACTCACAGTCTCCTAGTTTGTCGCCCAGTGCCCTACCAACAAGAATCAGTGGTTTCATCCATACATGTTTATAATCTTATAATACAAACTTGCTAGTCAATTTTTACAGTATTGCATTCAATAATTTCAATGTAAGCATTTAAAATTGCATTCTGCTCTTCATTCCTTTTTCCAAATTTGATAAGTGTAATTAAATGGGGTGATCTTACTTCACTAATTCATTTCCTTATTATGACTCATTTAAACTACAGAAATGCAATTTGTTTAGAGTGATGATGCAAATAATTATATACTTGTGTTAAACATTGTCGTGTTCAATGCTGGGGTGATGCAATGGTTAGAATGCAATATTGCAGACCAATTCTGATCAGCTGAAGGTTGACTCAGCCTCAACCCCTCCAAGGTCGGTAAAATTAGGACCCAGATTTTGAGGGGCAATATGCTGACTCTTTAAACCACTTCACAAAGCATTGTGAAGCAGTGTCTAATTGCTATTGCGATGCAAGTAATATATACCTGTCATTATTTGGATATAATTTATGCTTATTACAGCTGTCTGTTTAGCTCCTCCCCCTTTAAAGTCCTCTTCTGAAAATTAACTAAGAAAGCACTGTTTAGGTTTCATCTGTGGATCTCACTGCTTATACAACATAAGGTGCTCTATCACTGGAAGTTTTTAAGAAGAGATTGGACAGACATTTGTATAGGGGATTGGACTAGAAGTCTTTTCCAACATCTCTCTTTGATAAGTTTCCAGTAGTACTTTGATTAGGAAATTGTCATGGAGAGCTATATTACTTATTCGCTATATGATAGCAACTAAGGTCATACTGCTTTTTAAACTGTCTTGAAATGAAATACTGTACTTTTTATTATTTTATTGTTCTGCTTGATTGAGTCTAGTTTGTTATAATTTTTCTCTACTTTTTTTTCTTGCTTTTTTACAGATAGTCCTCAATTTACAACCACAATTGAGCCCAGAATTTCTGTTGCTAAGTGAGACATTTGTTGAGTTGTGCCCCATTTTATGATCAATCTTGCCACTGTTAAGTGAATCACTGCTCTTGTTAAACAATTAATCAATGCAACATCTTCTAAATATGTGAAACAATTTCCATCATGCCAACCATCATAATTCAGCACATCCACAGGACAATGGTAACTAGTGTGACTAGTTTAGAAATTATCTCAGAAGTAGAGTAATGGCAACCTGATGTCTAGAGTTCATTTGATGACCTTGATTGGTAATTAGCACTGTCAATGCTAATGTGGCTTTCCTTCACCAAATAAAACTAAATAGGACTTCAAAGATACCATGAAAATCTCAAAAAACATAATCAATGTTAGCATTATATAAATTTTCCTTCCATGAGACATGAGTTCTGTTTCCCATTTCAAAGAGAGGAAAACTAAATCTTGAACGAGAGGAAAACTTAAACTTTACATTATCTGGGACTGACATTATCTTTTATAAGTTAAGCTATTGACAGTGCTACTGAAGTATATCTTGATCACATCAGACAAGAATGAGCTCAAGCCAGCACAAATACATGTCAAGCTGCTTACCAAAATATTTTCAAATTTATTTTAATATTTATATGCTGTTTTCAGAAATGGCCACTTTCTTTCTGAAACTGTTGGAATTATTTTGAAGCTTGACATATGATACCTAAACAACTAGCTAACATAAATACTTATACTTAGCCAGTTCAATCCAGTTCAGTTAATTACAGTCATAGACCAGAGACCAGAAGAAATAAAAACACTCAGTGAATATCCAATTAAAAATTCTAGAATAAAATAATAAATAACAGATAAATCCAATCTACATTAAAATCCAATCTGTCAGTTCCTGGATGTTTTACTTAGCCAATGTTTTATGTTAATAATAGTGGGATTAGGTTTAGCTCCCTGCCTCAACTTTAAATATCTTGTACAGAATGCAAGTTAGTACTTCTTTGGCTTCTTATCACAATGTTTCCTACTTTGGAATATCTCAGTAGTACTAAGACATCATTTAGTGCACATTTATCTCTAGACATTGGGGGACATTTAAAAAGCCTTTCTGAAGCTTGCATTAATTGGGTAGCCCCTGGGCAACGGTGTTGTCACCAGCAAATCCTTTCAATCCAAAGCACTCTTTGGTTAGCTTTGTAGGTTATTCTGTCACAAATACAGAACAGACCTTGTCATCAAGAACAACTGTATTTTTAAAAAAGTAGAAACAAGTTTATTTTATCTTGTGTCTTTCAGGATTATGAATATAAAGTCTGATCAATTACTCAATCAATAAGCAAATAATTCTTTTCTTTTCAGGAAGGTGGCTGATGGTATATGATCTAATTTACTTCAGCAATAAGTGACTAAGTGCACATTCCTTAACACTTCAGTAGCTGTAATGTTAAGCCAGTGAGAGCCTTTTTGTGCCCATATTTTATCTTTACTGATACCATGTTTCCATTAACCTCCCACTTAGCCCAAAATCCCCATTGGGCTCAACAGAATGGTATTGCTGTATGAAATAAAAACAAGTCATTAAAAAAGAGTCTGATTATCAACAGCGCTTTAATCCTTGTTCAATATACATATCTCATAAGAGTGGCAGTGATAACTTGTTATCTTTCTAAATGCATTAAATTAAAAAGGGCTTTCAAATAAAACTATTCTACATGTTGAATTGTGTCAATTTATTTCCCCTAAAGACTATTATAATGAAACTTTTATTATTGTACTTTCAATCAAAAAATTTGTCAGATACATTTGTCAAGTGGTTATTAATAGGGACTTATTAAGAGTACAATCTATATAATAATAAATGGCATATTACATAAATGTTTTATATATATGAATTTCATACTCATGAAACATTACGCATTACTGGAAATACCTCAAATCTTTTTCTATACAGTTCCTAGAAATAATGTATTAAAAAATTGCACAGAATTACTTCCTTATGCATCTCTTAGATTAATTTTGCTATTTATTTAACTGATTATTGCATTGCTCCTTTCATATTCTGTATGTAAAGCTGTACTTCTAAGACCCACAATCCACAACCAATTTTCATGATCAAAGCACTGTAATGTGTAATATGTTATACTCAAATGTTAACAAATCAGACTTCAATACTTTCCAATGAGGAAACTTGCTATGTCAGGAGCCTCAAAACAGTATTAACTACATTCACACATGTTAAATTACAATGCTTTTTATTTGATTTTGACTTAGCATGTGTGAATCTATCCTCTGTGGCAGGGGTGGGTTCTGGCAGGCACTACTGTTGGTTCACTTGTGTGCATGCTGTGTATGCATGCCTAGTGCAATTAAAATTGGTCTGCACATGCACAGAACTGAAAAACAAGATGGCGGTGCCTATGGCACTGTCCAGAGAACTGGTTCAGGAGCTTGGCAGGCCTGGGTTTCTGACAGTTCCTGTGATCCAGGTTGCCAAACCACTACCATTTCAGCCAAACCAGTCCAAATTGGTAGGAACCCACCACTGCTCTGTGGTTTGTAAATTATGGATCATAGCTTAATATATGTATATCTTTCAAGTTGTGACTTAATCAACAAATTGTGGTTTAAAACATTAATGTCATCATGAACATAATGGTTTATTGAACTAAAATTGCATCACATATCTGAGGACAACCGTACCTGCATGTTAAAAACCAGGGACAGATTTAAATTCTAACAAATTTTGGACATTCCTCCATTATCATTTAAGAAAATAATCTCATCATCAATTCACATAGAAACTATAGTAAACATATGTTTACTTCTGTCATATTCTCATTGTATGCCAATAAATAATAATAAAATACGAATCATGAGTAAAAGATTATGAAGTCTCCATATTAGGAATCCTGTAGAAAAAAATAATTCTAAGGGGGAAACATTTTGGGTAATCTTATCCTATTTTTCTTCAAGTAAAAAATATCTGTGTGGTTTTGGTTTTTTGCACTCCCATGGCTTTTATGCATCCACAGTTCAGTAAACCTAGTGGAAGAAGTGCCTGATGTCAATCAAATGAGAAATTGTATTTTACAAATCTATTAAATTTTGTCCATTACATGCAAAGTCCGCTAAGGCAAGGTGGCAAATCAAGAGTTCAGTTCCCTGAAGATCAGTATAATCTTCCTTGCACAAATAGTAACATCATTTCTGTGAATACCAGAAATGCTTAAGGCTTAAATCAAACTAAGTAATAACATTTATCTACTTTAATAAATCTGACAACTTATTTACTGAACTGTAACAACTCATTTGCATACTTTGCAAAATCTGTCTTCTATGTAAGTTGCAACTTAATATATAACACGAGATGATATTTCTGAAAGTTTTCAAAATGCCGCTAGTATAATGATAAATTCAAAGTCTTATTTCAAAGACTCATTCATAGGAGTACAGTACTACAAACTGAGCTACAAAAGGTCAGATCCTGACAAATCAAGCTCTGTTTTATGCACTGAGGCATGAATAACTATATAATGTAGTTTATCTTATAAAATACTCCATGCACAGATACTGAAAAAAGTTACATGTATTAAAGTAAAATTTAATAATGTTCAGTTTTCAGTACAAATGTTTGTTAAAAGCTCACCAGAATGCTTTAAAAATTCCTGCCAATCTATTTGAAGAAAATATAGGCAATTGCTAACTTTGTTTCTATATTCTATATAATAAATACAAAAAAGAGTATGACAGGAAACAATCCAAGAATTAATTTCACATGAGCTTTAGAAGCTAAAACCACCTATTCAATTATTTTTTATTATTTAAAACCAGGTGTTACTCACCTTAGTAAAAAATTAAAAAAATGTCAGAAATAAGTTCTATTGAACTAAATGGAACTCACTCTCCAAAGCTGTGCTTAAAAAATATTCTAGTACTAACTATGCAAATATTTTAGAACGAACTAGTACAAGCACCGTGATGATTTGAGAACTTTTATTACTGATATGTTATAATTGGTAAAGATTGCTACTAGTCCAACTGGTAATGCTTTAGTCATAGGAAAAGACCACTAAAACTCTTAGCTTTGTGGTACCCAATATGACATTCTGAGGTGCCCAAAAGTATGTCACTTGCTATGTTATCAGATTCCCAATTCCAATCAATTTAGCATTAAAAAGTAGGTAACACATTCATAAATCATTGCATGTTTGGTAACTGATAATGTACTCATAGCAATTCTGTTTTTGAATATCTAGCTTCGCAACAAATTCCTTTGCAATTTGCAGAGATAAGTGGGTGATGGAGTTGCAAATCAGAAGATGACAACTTTAGGAACCGTTTTCCAAATTATATTCAAGGATGAGAAAGGAACTAGAAGTTCTGGGAGTTTTGGAAGTGTCAGTAGAAGGGAGAGCATCAAGAACCCTCTGAACTGGAATCTGAGAATAACTACCCTTTCAGGGAGCCAGACTAGAATTGGTTTTAGTGCTGCAGTAGGGAAATAGTGACAGGATAGCGATAACCTATGGACCTTAAGGAATGTATTAAAAACTGACTTTGTAGTCTCTACTATTCTGTATCTTACCCAAATTCTCCTCAATTAGGTTACACTTTAGGTTTATATAATTTCAGATCCCTCAGTTGTGGCAGAACAAAAGTATACTAAAGGAAAAGATCATCACAACAAGGATGTTTCATGACAGAGCTATAATTTGAATATTACACTAAAGGTTAGTCAGCAGGAAGAATAGCTCAGTGGAAGGACAAGATAACAACTTATAAGTATTCTTTTTATAAAGTAAAATCTGTCAAAGTATGCAGCTAGTAACTAGAATTGGAAGTGAGGGATACGAAATAGTCACTTTTATAAATTATCAATATCCCATCAATGCTATTCTACACTAACACTAAATGTTCCTCACCCATTTCCACTCCTGAATCATCACATACCCATCAGTTTGCTTACTAATCCAAAATGGGTGATTTCATTGGTTTCAAATGCTACCAACTTGAATAATTTACTTTGTTTTTATTTAAGCATTTTAATCATTCCTGCAGGTGTGTTTCAGAGAAGATATTTAAGTTCTGATCATACAATTGCATATTATAAAATAAAAAGGTTATTTGATGGTTTCCTTTACATTTTACATTGTTTAAAGTTTTCTAAGTATTTTATATGTACCAGTAATTCCAATATATACTGCAAAATATACCTTCCAACAGCACCTACTCATCCAGTAAGATCAAGTATGGCAGCTGTCTGTATATTTTTCCTCAGTGAGTGCACTCTCTATAGTTGCTCCCTCAACATTAAATAGCCATTCCCTTTTGGGATTAGAAAGTCTATTAAGACCTGGATGTTTAACCAGGCCTGATGTTGGTTTTGACTGAAGTAGCAATAAGCTACTTAGATAAGTAGGTAAGTAAGAAAGTATGTTAATAAAGTTGACTCTAGGAAAATAAATTTCTAGTTCTGCATATTTAATAGCTTTATAGCGAGATGGAATTCAACTTGATTTTTCCTGTCCCTTGGCATGTTGGAAAAAAAGGAAGACCCAAGAAGTATGCAGCTCTTAAAGTCATAATAGAGCCTGTCAAGAGATAAATTACAATGTCTCTAAGAAAATCATAATTATAGGTAATGGCTGATAGTGTAGGACTAGAAAAGAACATCACTAATATCTTTTATATGTCACTTTTCCTCAAAACTCAAAGGATCATAAATAAAATGATTTTATTTCTTTTTTCAGTACAGCTCTGAAAATAAGATTAAACCAGCTGTCTACAACAATATCTGAACAACATATGTGTTGAACTTTAACTCCTTGTCAAATGCATTAGGAAGACATCAGGATGTAGAAATTTGATTAGATTGATAAATGTCTAGCAATATTATTTAATTACACAAATTACTTTATTGCTTCATTTTTCAATTTCCTATGCGATATTCCTATATTTATGACATTCCTGGGAAAAATCAGGAACTAGAAAGATTCAGGTATCATCTTAGGTTGTTTCTGGTACAAGATACTTTACTGTTACAAAAGTTATGTAACTACTTGATAGATATATACTCTTATTAACTCTGCTTTGTACAAAGATCAGTTGAAGTGCAAAAGAGAATATTCTAAACAACATGCTTTTCTCTCACACTGGTACTTTTCTGTATTAAAGATAAAAATTGGATTTACAACTTCAATTCATAACTTCAAGAATATACAAGAAAGTTATCTTTGGATACATTAAAAGTTCCAAAGTATTTCTCAAATAACAGCAGCTGCAATCCTGCTTACATTTTGCTTAAATACAAATTCACATCGATTCTTTTTATGTTTTTAAAAGATACATAATAAAAGCAGAAAACTTAATCTGATATATATGCACATTCAAGATGGATCCTTAAGAGCAAAAATCTTTATACAGTTCTGAATTAGGATATGTTTATAAAACCTGGTTTACTTATTTCTTTAAAAATTCTCTAATACTGAAACAATTGGCAGAATGGTTTATAATAACAATAGTAGTAAGCTCTTACGCATGTTTACTCAGAATTAAGTTCCATGAAGTCTAGTGGCTTTATTTTTATGCAAACATGCACAAAATAGGATTCTTAGGATGCAACCTTATCTGGGTATAAGCCCCAATTAATGTCAAATGCTTTTTTTCCAAAAATATAGATATATATAAGATTGCACTATAAAAATACATTTTCCTTTAATATGTCGCACTGCTTTATCCTAGGATTATATCAAGGTAAATCTTTTAGAATTATGTATTTTTATCTTAAAAAACAATTTCATTGGTGAAGTCCAAAATTGAAAAATAGCTTGATGTGTGAATTATTGTTTTAATCCTTAATATATTATGTTGTAGAAGAAATTTAAGAACAGCTTACCTAGTACTGAAGTAATAAGATATATGCATGAAAACAGAATTTCACAGCCTGTGCAAATTTGAGACTGCTTGATCATGTGTCATGTCTATGAGTTTATTAAAAAAACACAAAAATATCCAAGTATTAGTTTGTTAATGATAATAATGCCTGGGAAAAATGGAGGTAATCTATGAATAGTTAAACTGAGTGATGGCAGATGTTAGCTTTTCCATTTCTCTTATCTTACAGTGCCAGTGGCAAAATCCATTAGAAAATTGTCTTTGGAATCCTCACTTAGCAGGAACAAGAACTGTACAATATAAAATGCTCTTGTATTGAATAATGTCTGTACATTTCCAGGTGGATATATGCAGAACACTTCTGGGAATTGCATGCCTAACACTTGAAAGGTCTTATAAAGACATTGGATGATGTTTCTGTTGTCATTATAACTATGTATTATTCTTGATAACATTCAGGCAGAAGGATTTGTGTCATTGGGAAAAACTGGTTTTCACAAAAGATGCTGTAGTTGTGTTAAACATCTGCTTGTGACCTTCCACATGCTCATAGTCTTGAGCACCAGGCATTTCAGTGGAAAGAGGGAAAGGATAAACAAACAGATTCAGCAGTGAAGTTGCCAGGCATGTAAACACTGATGACATTGCTGCTGCAACCATATTATTTGGCACAATATATTACCAATAATGTCAGAACTGATCCAACCATCCAACTAAAAAAACCTATGACATAATATGGAGCAATATTTAATGACTTATTTCATAAAAGCATATTTCCTGATTCTTCCATTTCTCAAGGCTATATAAACAGGGATTCTAGAGGTAAATCACTTTTAGATAATCCCGTCCAACATCATCAGATCACAATAGTTACACTTTGACCTTTGGCAATTTGAAAAACAACCAATTTCTCCTTTTGACCCCAAAAATGTTTCTCTTAATGACTTATTTCATAAAAGCATATTTCCTGATTCTTCCATTTCTCAAGGCTATATAAACAGGGATTCTAGAGGTAAATCACTTTTAGATAATCCCGTCCAACAACATCAGATCACAATAGTTACACTTTGACCTTTGGCAATTTGAAAAACAACCAATTTCTCCTTTTGACCCCCAAAATGTTTCTCTTAATTAACAGATATGCTGTGCAAGAAACAGTATCTCTGTTTCACGCAGTACATACATAAATTAGGTATATTCCTAGAATATATGCTCTCGTTCTTAAACTCTGTTCTGTTAATTCAGCATGATATTTTATTGCTTTTTCCCATCCCCCAAGCACACACCATTTCATTTCATACCTGCCTTGATTATTTCCTGTATCTTATATTTTCACCTCACACCTCTTATATGGGAGACTGGGTCATGACAATCTGCTGCTATCACAATTACTTCCCCTTATATTAATGCTCATGATCTTTCTTTCATGCTTATGGAAAAATGCATTTTCAATGTGTTTCCAATATATTTGCTATTGAAGGATATATATTCATTGACTTTGCAGTTTGAAAACCCTGTTTTATCCACCTCCCGTTGAATTTGATAGCAAAACTCCAAATGTATTTTAATGAAATGATTTTCATCTACTACAATAGTATGAGAAAGTATAGATTTTTAAAATACTGATAGTTTCAACTGGTTGGACTATTAAAAGGAAAAGAAACAAACAGAAAACTCTTATGCCCCCTCCTCCATCCCAAGACCCTTCAACAGGCTTTTAAAAGTACATATGCAAAACAAGAGTAGGAGAATTATTCCATAATACTTATACCATAAAACATGGGGGGGGGGGAGTTCCTGTTACACTGGAATCCTGAGTGCAGAAGATATAATTTTCAACTGACCTTCTACCTTTTGAATTCACAAAGTGTTTTGTTCTTTCTGCCAAATGGACTTAGCTTTATGGTCTGTTTAGCAGTGCAGTTACCTTCTGCATACCAATTTAGGGGCTGTGAAGACACTCTAACAGTCCTTGATAACAGCCTTGCACCTTTTCAGTCACACATACATTGATTCTGGATATTTTAAAAGGAGACTTTAAATAAAAAACAACATGACCACAATGGGAAGCTTTTTGTTTTGTTAAGATACCTTTCTTGTTAGATTCCCATTTCTTATTTAATATCATCATATTCGGGTTGAGATCCAGAGTTGCAAGTGGCAGCAGGAGCTATTTTGCATTTTGCATTTTCTTTAAGTTTAAAAACCGTATGGAAAACACAAATAAGGGAAAAGACAAAACCTTGCCATATTCTTAAGCAAACAGATGGGGAGGGGGGGAGGTTGTAAAAGATTGTGGATACATAGGAAACACCATACTCAAAAGTGCCCTATACTGCAGTACTTTCTAACAGACCAAATAAACTAATATTTGTATTTTATTTTTCTGTACTTAATCACATATAAGAAGTTTTGTTTCTTTTCTTTCCATTTGAAAAGGATAGACTCACCAGGTCATCCTGATCCCTGAAGGTCAATCTCGCTCACTTCGACTGTAGTTCTCTAGGACCCCCAGAAATACTTGGTCGTCTTTCTCGCCTTTATTGCCACCACCCCCTTCGTCCTCCACCTTCCTCTGGTTTTCCCCCAGTCAGTCGCTGCTTCTTCTCAGTTCCAGAAGGCAGTGAGAAGTCGCCTGTTAAGCCTTTGCTCAGCATCCGCAATCAGATCCCATGATCGCAATCCACATCTCGGCAGATGTACCAGAGAATCACATATAGGATGAGGAGGATGGCGAAGATGAACAAAGCCACTAGAATCGCCTTGGTCACAGGGGAAATGAGGGACTGCATGACACCCGGGGAGAGCAGCAGCCGAAGGCGATCAGTTGGCAATCAAGACCAAGAAATGCCAGGAATGGAAAGCCCGCTGATGGAATAACCAAGGAGGCGCAGGTGGCAACAGCTGCTGCTGTTACAGCAGCAGCCAAATCAAACGGAGCTTCCCCGGCTGTCTGAAATAGCCCAGTTAAAACCCGGGCTGCATCTGCATTGGTTCGTGCCAAGCTGCCAACCAGAAGGGTGCGAAGCAGAGCCGACGGGCGGGCGGGCTGCACACCAACCTCCCTGTCAGGGCGCCGGAGAAGAGATGGACCCCGCGGGCGCTCGTTCACAAGCCTCCGCTCCCCGGGTCTTGCTGCTGCTGCTGCTGCTGCTGTTTAGATCCGTCGGCTGCGAAGAAGCCGGGAAGCACTTCTTCGGGGAGCAGAGGGGGCAGGCGGAGAGAAGTTAGCACTCCAGAAGGCGCTGCCATGGGCGCCACGCGCTCGCCGCTGTGGTCCCGCGGGTGTCGGAGGAGGGGGGGGCACAAAGAGGATCCACTCTCTTTCCCTCGCCGCTGCGCTCGGCTTTAGTTCAGGGACGCGTTGGAGAGACGCGCCAGGATTCGACGGCTCGGCGCTTACCTTGAAACTTGGACGGCGACGCCGAAGCCGCTTGGAAAGAGCGGCAGCCGCTGGGAAAAACAAGGCGCCCCGAAAGCTGCCTACAGAAAGCCATGAAAGGGCAGGAGCGCGGCAGCCGGGCGGGAAAAACGGAGGAGACGCGCGCCTCGAAGTTCCTTCTGCTCGCCCTGAGGTGCTTCCCCCTCAGTTGAGAGGCGGCGTGCAGCGGGAGCTTCTCAAAGTCTGTGGCGCGTTTTCTGCAGAGGAGGAAGCCGGCTCGCTGCAGAAAGGGAACCTGCCTGATTAGTATTCCACCCAGCAGAGCCTGTTCTCTCTTTTTCCCGCCTCCTTCCCACTCGCCCGCCCGCCCCCCGCTCCTTGTCTCGTCCTTCTCCTCTCGCAAACGCCAGTGCAGCTGGGGAAACCTCGCCTGTTACTGGCGATGCGTGTCTTTCCCTGGGTTGTGACTGTAATTACAGGGGAGTGTGAGAAAAGCTGGGCGCCTATGGATGTAGGGGAGACCTGGGTTTATAATCCCCAACCTCTCGTTGAGTTTAACTTGGGTGTTCTTTCGCTTCAATTTCCGTTAGGCATCTAATGAAACTGCGGCCAGAGGAGGAGAGGAAGAGGTGTTTTTCCCCTCTCTTTCTCTAATACAATAAATAAGGGATAGAACATGAATTGTGTGCTCTGGGCAGTTGTTCAGGCAGATATTTCAGAAATCAAACTACATCCATAGGTTGTTATCCAGATTAATCCAGAAAAAGATGCCCTCATTGGTACAGTGGATTCAAGATGCATGGTACTCATCACAGGTTGATTGCATCACCAGTGAGATGCTGCTTATGCTGTATGCAGACTGAATACTATGGTGTGTTGTGTCACTTGACTTCACCTAATATCAACAGCAATATGAGGAAGGTTCCTTCAGTTGAATTGATGTGCAAATCTGCCCTCTGGAAATTATCCAGTAGGGCTACTCTGCTCTCTCAAGAAATACATTACAGTTGGGGCTGTAAATTGCGATACAGTTGAGAAATAAATATATACTGATAAAAAGAGGAGAATGTATAGAAACTGCATGTGGCCTTACATGTGATGATCATATCTGTGATGTGGTTTATAGTTGTAAGGTGTGGGATAAAGAGGTCCATTTTAATACAATTAATCTTAACTTAGAAAAGCATCTCACTTGGACTTTTTATGTGGATATTTGTATCCCACATGAGTGTGCACAAATTTATATCACAGACTTCTGAATTTGTTTACTTGGTTGTTTATAACACCAGATAATGCAGTTTTTTTCTTTCTGAGTTTCTAATTATTTCCTTAGTATATTTTAGATTGTTGATTCATTATTATATTTGCTTTCTGGTTTGGAGGCTGCTTTTATATTACTTTAAATTCTACTTTATATTAATTATCTACTAATTTGGTGAGGTGAGTTGATATTATGTTTATATTTAATTCTTTAATCCTGTTATCAATTTTAAAAACATCTTTTACAAGTTTAGGAAACTGTGGATAACTCAACAAATGTTATGTTAATAAAAATTTCATTTACCTATTGGTTTAGGGTTTGGAACTGCCAACATGTTGCTTATTTGCCCCTCTATGGAACTATCCAGTTTTATAATGTTATATACAGAAATTCGGTATATTATACAAAGAAATTTTCTATATAGACAGAAATTTAATATGCAATAAAATAAAATGTGATCAGATATGTTTAGAAGAATTCATCCAAAGAATGGTAAAGTAAGCAATATGCCACCCATATTTTAGGTATATATTTTCAATGATATAGAAAAGCTGTAAAACAACATTTTCAAAAATTATTTGAAATAAAATAATATTTGTGTTGCTAAGTAATACCAGAAAGAAATGCACATAATGTTTTGGTGATCTTAAATATTATCATGAGAAAACTACATTTAAATTATTTGAAGTATTAAGAAAGTACTTTTAAATGGGGAAATCTGGTTCAGTCTTCTCTTTCCCAATATATGAAAATAACTTTGATCAGTATATTTAAAAAGTAAGAAAAACTGTCTGGCTATTTTACAGTCATTTAGTTTGTAGATACATTACCTACATTTAGGATACGATGTACATTGTAATAGTAGTAATAATAACAACAGCAGCAAACTGAAACCCTGCTTTGTAGCAGAAATTCTCCTGCATTAGAAACATAATGTTGTAGAATAAACTGAAGGCAGCAAATTTAGAAGACATATACCTTAAGATAAAATATAGAGTGAACACCTGATAAACAGATTCCAAATTTATTTCCATGTAATCTATGAACATTTGCTACAACCCCCAAAGTTTGATATATTATGCCATTTTTGAGCTCTATGAATGAAATGCTAGACAAATGGCAGGCAAGGGTACAAAGTTTGTGTTTTAATATATAAATCTGCTTTACAATGAAACTGTTTTCTCAGTAAGTAGAAGAAAACTAGCGAGTTCAGGTAGTCCTCGACTTACTATCACAATTGAGCCCAAAATTTCTGTTGCTAAATGAGACATTTGTTAAGTGACTTTTCTCCCATTTTACGACTTTTGTCACAGTTGTGAATCACTGCAGTTGATAAGTGAGTAAACTGGTTGTTAAGTGAATCTGGATTCCCCATTGACTTCGCTCATCAGAAGAGCACAAAAGGTGATCACATGATCCTGGGATGCTGCAACTGTCATAAATATGAGTCAGTTGCCTAGCATCTGAATTTTGATCACATGATCATGGGAATGTTGCAAAGGTTATAACTATGAAAAAGGGTTGTAACTATGAAAAACGGTCATAAGTCACATTTTTCAGTGCCATTGTACCTTTGAACAGTAACTAAATGAATTGTTGTAAGTTGAGAACTATCTGTATGTTGCTTCCTTTTAGCCATATAATTGAAAAATATTTTTTTAAATGTTAAACAAGGCCATCAGAGTAATTAGGATGCTAGGCTTTCTATAAAGAAAGGCTACAGCACTTGTCTTTCAGAAAGAAGGTAGATGAAGAAAGTATAATGTGTATAAAAGATATGGAGAAAGGTTTTTTTAAAACCTTTTTTTAATTGCTAAAAGGAAGAAGTTCTGTAGGTAATCATAATTAAGCTACAGCATTTGCTACCAGTAAATGAGGTGATGGTCATCCATTTGATTGACTTTAAGAGGTAATTTCACAGATTAATTGTTAAGGAGTTCAGTGCTACTAGCCTGTACTCAAACAAATTCTTGAACTAAAACATCCAAGGCAAAGATTCACAGACACAGTTATTACATTTTTTCCCATTGCAGATATTAGAAAGGCCCTTAATAACAAGCAGCTATAATACTTCTTTTAGACTTACTGTAAGGAGCAACTATTGATAGATGTATGGAAGGGGGGGCAGGAAGGATAGATATATCTTGCCCCAAAGTTCAAATCCTGCTTGTTTCCTCACATCTTTATGTCATAATGGACTCTTAGCCATTCACTTCTCAAAGAAAAGTGGTTGGTACCTCTGCTTTATTGTTGTAATAGGTCAGTCTTGTGTCAGGATATCTCGAAAGCTATGAGAGATAGCTAGAGGAAGGCAGAAAAAAGAACCATTATTGTAGTAATAAGGTGCAGGTGGTACACCTTTCATCTTGTGCAAATGTGGGTGGCCTTCAGGATATTGTACTATGTATGGTGAGAAAGATAAAATAATTACACCAGAAAGTCATTATTAATAGTATTTGCTTTTTATATTGGATAATTATTTATTTTAATTGCTTTCCTAATTGTTCTAATTAATATATTCATTAGAGGTTCTTCATCCTTGACTCATTGCATGTTTACATCCAACTAGTATCAGCCATGAAAAGCTTGACACTATCTCACATCATCACATATACAAATCTCTAGAAACAGATTTGCCATCTTTCCAAAACCAGTTGCTAAGGAATAGTGAGAGCAGTATTGCTTTCCAGCCTAACTTGTGAGATTTTCAAACATCTGGACAGCCAGAGGTTGATATATCTATAGCTCAATCTGACAAAGTTCTCCTTCTGTTCTAACATATTTAATTTAATTTAATTTAATTATGAAATTAAACCGTAAAAAAATAGAAGTGTAAGCAATTGAGAGAAGGATGGAAATGCAGCAAAGCAATGGCAGATATAACATAATGAAGAGGAGATGGATAGAGAGGAGTTCATTAACAATTTTCTGTATCTCATTAATGACAGCTCAGTTCAAGCTACAAAGAGCCTAGGAAAAATATATTCAAAATGTTTAACGATGTTATATGTCATAATGAATTCATTAATAAATGAGAACTGGAGGTTCTTATTTTAGTTTCCAGGATTCTATTCTGTTTTCTTAATATAAAACCACTAATGTTCGTAGTAAACTCTAAGGCAGAACACTCTTTGAAACAAAAAGTTTGTGGTATATTGGATGTCCTGAATGGACCAGTGAATGGGTGGGAGCAATGTCTTTGAGGAAAGGTTTTAGATAAACTACAATTTAAAAAGGTAAATTAGAATAAACAGGAAAAATGCATGATTCTAATGCAAACTGTAATAGAAAAACTGTGTAGAAGTGGGGGGGGGGCGGTAAAGCTGAATTTAATTTTGAAAAATATGTGAAATTGAACAAAATAAACCTGACAGACTCATTTATTCCTACGATAAGTATATTCAGAATTGCAGATCTTATGTGGTGGATTAATTTTCTTTGAACTGAAATATTGTTGAAATTAGAACACTGTCAGTTGCCAGGACTACAGCAATTATTACTGAGCATTGCACTTTTGCTACTTGACTTGATTTTCTGTTTTTAAATAATTTTATTAAAAATTACAGTTGCAAAGATAAAACTAACACAAAATCAAAAAATAAAAATAAGGTGCAGAAAAAACAGAAAAATGAAAAAAATAATATGGTTTAAAAAGGAGGAAAAGAAATATATAAAGAAATACAGGTAGTCTTCAACTTACAACAGTTCATTTAGTGACTATTCAAAATTTTATTTCAAATCTATTTGGCCCTTAGTCCATTTATAACTTTACAAAATCAAAGTTCTAATTACTCTTTTTCTGTTTATTAAAATATTTAATAAGTTCTTAAACTTGTATTTAAAGCACTGAAGGAAACCCAAGTGGACCCAAAAGTTCCTAATTGCTAACAGGTAGTTAACAAGCAATTTCTAAAAGTGATCAGAAAAGGAAGTATGTGAAGGCAGAGCCCTTAAAGGTGCCAACCATGTTTTGAGCAAGATGGCTGTTCCCTTGTCTCTCGGAGATCTAAACCCATTGGATACTGTTGTCTTGCAGTATCCTCAAAAGAAGGAATTGTCTGGTGCATTTATGGGCAATCTCAAATCCTTTCATTGGCTGGGGAGGAATTATGAAAAGCAGCTCTACTTTCCAGCTATTGATTTTACTATAATCATTCACAACCATTTTCAATTAGCCATTTCTGCTACCTGGATTTTTGAGAGTTCACTGAGGGTTAAAAATATAGAATCACAATGCAAAATCATTTCAATAAAATAATTATTGTTTATATTCTGCTAATCATGGCCTATGTTTAGGACACTTTCTCCTGAGCACTATATGGATCAAAAATGGAAATGAAAGTGGAAGTTTCCTGTCACTGGATTAATTGTGATGTAGTCATGCCTTTGGTAGACAACTGAAATAATGGGCAGCATTATTTTAGTTTCTGTAGATCTGCTATAAGCATGCTTCATTTTCATTACTTCATTATTTGAGTAAGATTAAAAAATAAGCCCTTTTTCACACTGTCCCTTCACAAAACAATTTGGTTGAGATCGGCATATGTGGGACTGATTGTGGTAGATTGTAGGGGTGACACTGAAATATAATTTTATCATTTTTTATTTATCCATATATTGTTGTATTTTATTCCAATCTCATTTTAAATTGTATTTTATTCTAATTTCATTTTCAATTGTTTTTATCAGATTTTAGTAATAATTTATGTTTGGAACTCTGCACTTTGATATGGCCCATGGGCCATAAAGTAAATAAAGTAAACTAATTAACCAGCCAACCCTGTCCTTTCAGATATAAAACTGTGCTTAATGTTTCTAGAGCACTTTTGAACAAAAATTCAAATCTGAGATTTCAATTCATACTCTATGATCATGCTTCCTTGTTTCTAGAACAGTGTTTCTCAGCTTTGACAGTTAAAAGATGCATGGACTTCAACTTCCAACATTTTCAAATTAAGTATGCTATACGCCAGGGATGTCTAACCTTTAAGACTTGTGAACTCCCCAGTCAGCATGGGGATTGAAGTCCTCAGGCCTTCAATCTACCAAAACTGGACACCTCAGCTGTAGGCTAAACTATGCTCATTGGGGAATTTTTGGAGATGAAGTCTACATATCTTCAAGTTACTAGGTTAAGAGGCACCACTCTAGAGAATAAGAATGGATGGACCATTTGAATAAATGGTTGCCAGTCATCTCCTAAAGCATCAGTTTGACATTCTTCTGGCTATGCCTGCCATGATGACCAGTATCTTCCAACTTGGATCATGTTGTTTCATTAAGTCCAGTTCAATTCCTGATGTGGTTTTGTTTTCAGGTATTAACAACACCTTGCGCATCCAAAGCAGGGTTGGATTTTTGAAGGTTTATAGACCAATGTCATATTTATTCAGAACTAATTTCCACTGCATAATTAAACTTTTTTCCCACATAAATGTAGCATGGATAATGCTGCAATAAATTGTTTCATTTTAAATCAGAATTGGTAAAGCAGAGCTATGCAACCAGTATACTAGATTATTAACTGCACGTAGTACATGTATTGTTTGTAGGAGGCATTGGAAGAAAAATCAAGTCCAGTTCCAATCTGGGAGAAAGATGCTGAAATAAAATGGAGGCAGGTTGCAGGAAAGAAGATCTCCAATTATTTGGTAGCCAGAAACTTCAGTGACAGCAGCATGTTTCTGGGGCGGCTGACAAGATGGAGTTGAGAATAGGTGGGCTTTTATACATTCTTTGGGGCTTTGTGATTGAGAAACCTGCTTCTGTTCAAGAATATGTCCCTTAATATTTTAATAGCTGTTGCCAGATTCCTATGGGGTTATGTAGGGGTCATGGCTGGCTCTACGGGCAAAAGGGAAAATGTAAATCCTATGTGTTTTGTTTGTCTGAGCTAATCTTGTCAGCTTTAACTCCTTACACGTTGTGCTGCTTATTTGGAGTTTCTGGCTGCTCTTTCCTTAAAAATAGAGTGGCCCAACTTTCTGAATGGATACAAAATATCCATTCCTAAAGACTACCCTCTTCAGGTTTCTGCTTGAGACAGTTTTCCTATAGCACAGGGATGTCAAACTGGCAGCCCAGGGGCCAGAAGCATCACGGGCAGGCCACACATTCTAGGTCTGCAAAGGGGAAAAATATCATGATACGTCATGTGATGGCAGCATGATGCCCCGAGTTTGACATCCATGCTATAGTAGAAAGACTGGGGCTGCTGTCTGCCTATAAGAAGATGTCTCTCCTCTTCTCTTTCAGGGGAAATATTCTATTCTGCCTCTTTTTAATATTAAGAATAAAGAACATTTTATTCTGGAGAGGGGGGGGCTTCCTACAGAGATAAAAACTCTAAAATGATTTTTGGTATTCACATTTAGAACTTTAAAAAAATCACATTTTCTCTTCAGCCGAAATGGTGGAGAACATGATTTAGAAAGGCAGGATAAATGAATAACAATCCTACTACTGATTCTTGCATCTACAATTTTTAGCAGTATAATCTGCTACAATGTGATTAGTTCCTGTGGCAAAAATAAAAAATAAAAGCCTGGTAACCACAAGCAACAATTGATTGTTCAAGAGTTATTATATACCTTGCATTGACGAGGCTGCTGTAGCTCAGACTGCAAACCACTTGAGACAAGTCTAAGCTTTCAACACATTCAGGAGAGATACAGTAGATCTACCTGCAGTTCCTTCTTATGTAAGCTAAATCGAACATTTACATTCAGGGTTGGGATATCTTAGAATATTAGTAATTGAGACAATAATTATTATGCTTTATGCCTTATGATCAGATACAGGCATTGTGGTCAGGATGATATAATGCTGATTCATCTTAGCCAAACACGTCTAAACATTTATGTTAGCCAAGAGAGAGGGGAAAAAACAAAGTCTATAAAGACAAAATCATTACTGCATCAACTGACAACTTAGAATTAACACAAAAATTTGAGCTGCTTGAAGGCCATCAGGTGGTTGAAAACTAGGAAAAGGGAGAAATGGATTTTACCAGTCTTTGAGCCAAGATAGCACTAATTATATTCTTAGATGCACTGAAGATGAATCTCCAGATATGCAAATATGGGTCTTATTGGTCCAGACTTTGGTCAGTTGTAGCAACCCAATGGGTTTCTTCCATGTTCTTCCCTAACCACATTAATTTGCAACCTGCTATTTGTAACTCCCTCCCCCCCCCAAAAAAGCTGAAATGATAGTGAAGACAATAGTTTTAATGTATAAACATTTATACATCAGAAAGTGAAGGGAAAGTGAACAAATCAAAAGAAGTATGGAAAGAGGAACAAATATTTTCCTAACACCAATTCAATCAATCAATATATCTATTAAGTTTTACTTATGTTTGAGAATGAATGTGAATGTTATATACTGTATGTTCCTGGACTTCTTCAAATTTAACAACATCTATAACATTATATATGTAGGTATATGTATATGTATATACACATACACATACACACACACATATATACATATATATATATATATATACATATATACATCATATACAACATATACCACATATAACACACACAAACACACACACACACACATATAGTGTCACAAACCCTGGTATGCCCCAATTATGGGAGGAAGCTAACTGCTTCCATTATCTGTCTATCGGCTTGTCATAAGAGACCATCACGACAGAAACCCAATATTTTTACTGTTGCCTTTGCTACATTTGTGTTGTATTTGTGCTGATAAATAAATAAAGGGAGACTAGTGTAGATCTATTTCAAGCTATTTAGCTCTCATCAGCTAGCCATACCCTTACTGGGATTTGAATATGTATGTATGTATGTATGTATGTATGTATGTATGTATGTATATGTATGTTTGGATATGTATGTATGTATTATTGTTATGTATGCATTATGTGTGTGTGTGTGTGTGTGTGTGTATATATATATATATATATATATATATATATATATATATATATATATATATATATATATATATATATATATATATATATATAAGATTTTTTAAATTATTTTTTATACACACACACACACACACACACACACACATATATATACACAGTACATACCAGGGGTGGGTTTCAACCGGTTCGCGGCGGTCCCCGCAAACCGTTTGGTTGGCGAACCTGGAAGTTACTTACGGCGAAGGGCCCACCCGCCCGCCCGCGCTCCTTACCGGTCTTTGAAGGCTTCTGCGCTTCCACGCAGGTGCATGGCACATACAGCGCCTGCGCAATTCTCCGCGAGCAGCTGGATGGCACATACAGCGCCTGCGCGAGTCTCCGCGAGCAGCTGGAGCATCGCGCAGACGCTAAGACGCATGCGTGAATTGCACGCGTGCACAAGGACGCCGCCGGCCCCGTTCCAACCAAACCGGTTGGAACAGGATTAGCAACCCACCCCTGGTACATACATATATACATACATCCATACATACACACACACACATATATATATATGCATGTATGTATGTATATACAGTTGCAAGAAAAAGTATGTGAACCCCTTGGGATTACATGGAGTTTTGCATAAATTGGTCATAAAATGTGCTCTGAACTTCATCTAAGTCACAACAATAGACAAACACAGTCTGCTGAAAATAATATTACACAAACATTAGATGTTGCCATGGTTTAATTGCACATAACATGTAAACATTCACAGTGCAGGGAGGAAAAAGTATGTGAGCCCCTAGCCTAATGACATCTCCAAGAGCTAATTGGAGCCAGGAGTGAGCCAACCTTGACTCCAATCAGTGTGATGATATTGGATGTGTTGCTGACAGCTGTTCTGCCCTTTAAAAACATACACCTGTTGTGGGTTTACTGGTTTCAAGAAGCACTGTCTGATATGAACCATGCCTCGCAAAAAAGAGCTCTCAGAAGACCTACGATCAAGAATTGTTGACTTGCATGAAGTTGGAAAGGGTTACAAAAGTATCTCCAAAAGCCTTGATGTTCATGTGTCCACGGTAAGACAGACTGTCTACAAATGGAGAAAGTTTAGTGCTCTTGCTACTCTCCCTAGGTATGGTCATCCTGTAAAAATGACTGCAAGAGCACAGTGCAGATCATGAGATAAGAAGAATCATAGAGTGTCAGCTAAAGACCTATAGAAATCTCTGGCACATGCTAACATTTTTGTTGACACATCTACAATAAGGAAAACATTAAACAAGAATGGAGTACATGGGAGGACACCATGGAGGAAGCCATTGCTGTCCAAAAAAAATATATTGCAGCACGTTTGAAGTTTGCAAAAGAGCACCTGGATGTTCCACAGCACTACTGGCAAAATATACTGTGGACAGATGAAACCAAAATTGAGTTGTTTGGGAAAAACACACAATACTATGTGTGGAGAAAAAAAGGCACAGCACACCAACATCAAAACCTCATCCCCACTGTAAAACATGGCGGAGGGAGCATCATGGTTTGTGGCTGCTTTGCTGCCTCAGGGCCTGGACGGATTGTTGTCATTGATGGGAAAATGAATTCCAGAGTTTATCAAGACATTTTGCAGGAAAACGTACGACCATCTGTCTGCCAACTGAAGCTCCGCAGGGGATGGGTGATGCAACAGGACAATGACCCAAAGCATACAAGTAAGTCAATACAAAAATGGCTTCAACAGCACAGAATACGCCCTCTGGAGTGGCCCAGTCAGAGTCCTGACCTCAACCCGATTGAAATGCTGTGGCATGACCTTAAGAAAGCGATTCACACCAGACATCCCAAGAATATTGCTACACTGAAACAGTTTTGTGAAGAGGAGTGGTCCACAGTTACTCCAGATCATTGTGCAGATCTGATCTGCAACTACAAGAAGCATTTGGTTGAGGTTATTGCTGCCAAAAGAGGGTCAACCAGTTATTAGGTCCAAGGGTTCACATCTTCATACACCCCACCCGAATGTTGAATGAATGTTGTGTTTTATTGCTATTATTATTTGTACTCACATATTATTTTACGTTCTGTCTTGCACCCCCTTCCCATGAGTTGTAAGCCGCCCTGAGTCCCCTCAGGGAAAAGGGCGGCCTATAAGTGACAATAAAATACTAAAATACTAAATACTAAATACTTTTTCCTCCCTGCACTGTGAATGTTTACATGTTATGTGCAATTAAACCATGGCAACATCTAATGTTTGTGTAGTATTATTGTCAGCAGACTGTTTTTTTCTATTGTTGTGACTTAGATGAAGTTCAGAGCACGTTTTACAACCAATTCATGCAAAACTCCACATAATCCCAAGGCGTTCACATACTTTTTCTTGCAACTGTATATATGTGTGTGTGTATATACACACACACACACACATACATAGATACATATATATATACAGTACATACATACATATACATATACGTATATGTATATATATGTATGTGTATGTGTATGTGTGTGTGTGTGTATGTATGTATATATATATATACATACACACACACATACATACATACATACACATACATACATATGCATATATATATACACACACATGCATATATAGATAGGTAGGTAGGTAGGTAGGTAGGTAGATAGATAGATAGATAGATAGATAGATAGATAGATAGATAGATAGATAGATAGATAGAGATAGAGAGAGAGAGAGAGAGAGAGATAGAGAGAGAGATAGAGATAGATATAGATAGTGTCACAACCCCTGGTATCACCAAATATGGGAGGGAGCATACTGCTTCCCTTTTTCTGTCTTTCGACTCACCTTAGGAGCCATCCAAGCAGATATATATATATGTGTGTGTGTGTGTGTGTGTGTGTGTGTGTGTGTGTGTGTGTATAGATAGATAGATAGATAGATAGATAAAGAGAGAGAGAGAGAGAGAGAGATGATAGATGATAGATGATAGATGATAGATGATAGATGATAGATGATAGATGATAGATGATAGATGATAGATATAGATAGATGATAGAGCTATAGATAAAGAGATTAGATATAAATATAGATATAGATATAGATATAGACAGGGACGTGCACTCACTAGAGGCAGGGGAGGCGGAGCCTCACCAGTCTCCTCAGGAAAAGGAAGGAATTTTAAAGATTTTTTCTAAAATAATTAAGGCCAAGCTAGTTGCTACCAGACTTCAACTCACAGTGATTTGGAATGTACATAGTGTTTAAGTATAGGAGGAGGCCAGAGAACTCGGGGCCTCCTTTGCATAAGGATTTTTTTGCCTTTTAAGGGTTAACCAAGGGTTAAAAAGCAAAAAAATTAGTATGCAAATGAGGCCCATAGTTCTCGGGCCTCTTCCTGCAGAGGGCACGTGGTGGCTCTAGGAGCCACTATCCTAGCCTGCCTGGCCCTGGAGCCTAGCTAGACCGAATCTGGAATTTGGGCGTAGCTGGAAGGTATGTTGGTCAGAGGGAGGGGGCAGGGGGGAGGAATTCAATTTATTTGTAATTTAAGTAATTGTCATTTGTTTTTATTGTCTCTCTCCCTCTCTCTCTCTCTCTGTGTTTCTTTCTTAACTTCACTCAAACAAACTCTCTCTCAATTTGAGAGAGAGTTTGCTTGAGAAGAGAGGGAAGGAGCAGACGCAGGGAGGGGAGCCTTGTTTCTTTGAGAAGAGAGGGGCAGCCCTCTCCCCCCCCATCTTCCTTTCCTCCTCCTCCTCTCCCGTTTCTTTGCCGGCTGCCACCTCGCCCCCCTCCGTCTCCTCCGACCCCCCGCTGTGTCCGCCAGGCATCTCGCGTTTATGGCGGGCATAAACGCAAGATGCCTGGTGGACACAGACTTGGGGATGGAGGAGGTGGGGGTTGAGGAGGAACCGCGGAGGTGAAAGGCGAAGAGGGGTGGGGAGGGTGTTTGCACTTTGCAGCCCTGGTTCCGTCTCCCAGCAGCCCCAGGAGGAAACGACGAAGAGGGGTGGGGGGTGTTCCAAGAGCCCCCCCTCCCCTTTTGGCACTCCGCAAGGCTTGCTGGAGCTCTGGGAGAAAGTGGTGGGAGCGGAATGCTGTCCTCTATTGCCGGAAAGTCCGGGGAGGGAAGCGGGGCTCGTGGAGACTCGCTCGCAGCCGGCTTATCTGGAGCGGAGGGGGGGGCGATAGAAGCGGACTGGCAAGAGGATCTGCTCCGCTTCTATCGCCCCCCCTCCACTCCAGAGAAGCCGGCTGCGAGCGAGTCTCCACGAGCCCCGCTTCCCTCCCCGGACTTTCCGGCAATAGAGGACAGCATTCCGCTCCCGCCGCTTTCTCCCAGAGTTCCGGCAAGCCTTGCGGAGTGCCAAAAGGGGAGGGGGGGCTCTTGGAACACCCCCACCCCTCTTCGCCGTTTCCTCCTGGGGCTGCTGGGAGACGGAACCAGGGCTGCAAACACCCACCCCCCACCCCTCTTCGCCTTTCGCCTCCGCAGCTCTCGCTCCAGCCTGCTGCCGGGGGGGGGGGCGCTTTCTTTCTTTTTACCTCACCAGCCAGAAGCTTCACCGCACGTCACTCGATATAGATATGTTCTGACCCCCCTTCTCCGTCCAGGAATGATAGCCAAAAGCCACGTAACTAAAAAGGTTTCTTTTAATCAGTCCAAAGATAATTAGCTCTGGCAGAAAGTCCTATAACTCACACCAAAATGCAAACCCGGCTTCTCTTATCTCAACCACTTATCCAAGTTGGCTTCTCTCGGTTTGTGAACGCGAACAAGAACAATCACTAGAACAGGAACGGAATGGAACGTTGACTTCTGCAACCAGGGTGTGGCACCAGCAGTCTCTTTTATCAGCAGGAGGGGATCTTGATCAGCCTCAGCTGTTCGCAATCACCTCTTGTAGTTACTCCTTTGTCCTTTACGCTGAGTAGACCTGCATGCATCCTGATACAACTCCCAAATGCTTTCATGAACATTCCCTTTGATCCAATGCTCTGCCGCCACCTGGTGGCCAATCAGCCTCTCCTCGCCCTGCTCGGAGTCGCCACCCTGTCCAAGGTCCTCCACCTCCTCAAAGACCGGTTCATAAGACCCTCAGCTGTTGGAGTCTGGCGACAGCTCTAACAGCTCCTGCCGGGCCACAACACTATCCCCCACCACAGGGCCCTTCCCCCGGGTCTGACGCTCGGGATGCGGCCGGGAGGGGTTGATGACGGTCTCCACGGGACACAGTCCAAGACACCGGTGGCCGAACTTTTTAGCCGCCCTTCAGTGATCCTTCCTCACTCGGCCCAGATAGCAGCACCCCACCTGGTGGACCGCCGGAATCCCAGAGACGAAGTCCTGTGCTGCGAGGACCGTGGTCAGCAAGGGCTGCAATAATCTTGGAGAAGCCCCCCTCGCAGACCTGGCCCTTTGACACTGGACACACGACACCACGCACTTCTACACATCGTTTCGTAACCAGGGCCACCAAAACATACGGGAGACTAGGCGCAATGTCTGGAAAAACCCACAATGTCTCGCTGCGGGAGCGTCATGAAACTGAGAGAGCACCCAACTACGGATGGTCCCTGCGGGAACATAGAGCTGGTCCCAATACTTCAAAAGATTCCCCTCAAAAATCCACGGGGAAGCCGGCCCTACTTCCGCCTTTTGTTGCTCCACCCATTCGTCACTCCGCTGCGCATCCCGTATCAGACCGTATTCTCATGGGATGATGAACTGCAGCGCAGGATGTGACAGGTAGTACAGTCCAGGGTGGAAGCGACTCCGCAGGGGCACAGTTCTCCGGTTTCCTAGAAGGGCATCCGCCCTTTGATTCCACACACCATGGATGCACGTTACCTTGGGCGAGTGGGGTACCAGGGCCACACAGATGTGCTGGTTTCCCGACACGATGGTTCATTGCTGAGGGAATGCTGCAGGCCGTGCAACCCTCCTACTCTTCTTGGGGCAGCTCCCAGCTAGGTGTCCAGGATCCCCACAGTAAAAACACAGCCCCCCAGCATGCCGTCTGTCCATCTCTGTGCGTGATACTCGAGGTCTGGCAGCACCCAACTCCATGGGCTCCTCCCATTTGACTGCAGTCTCTTGATGAACCGGCACGCTAGTAGTCTCCTGGGATGCACGGCGAGGCCTCTGCAGCCGGGTGTCTATCCGGAGGCAAAAGTGAACCAAGGCATCGAATGTCAGTGGCCTGTCCACCCTCACCAGTTCATCCTGTAAATCATCAGACAGGCCATCTTGAAAAGTGTCCATAAGTGCTGGTTCATTCCACACTGAATCCTGGCTACACAGCCAGAATTCACTCACATAATCTTGTAATGAACCACTCCCCTGCTGCAGTGACTTAAGACGTCTGGTTGCTGTTTCCCCCTTAATGGGATCCTCAAACATCAACCCAAAATACTGACAAAAACCCTGGAAGTCATCCAACAAAGGGCTAGGCTGGGTTAACAAGGGTGTAGCCCAACGGGCAGCTGTGCCTGAGAGCAAACTAATAATAAATCCCACCTTCGTCCGGTCAGTGGGAAAGTCCTCCGCTCTCAAATTCAGGAACAGTTGGCATTGTCCCAGAAACGCTGCAAACATGGCTTGATTACCATCAAACTTATCCAGCACAGCCACTGGGCACTTCCTCCATGGCTGGGGTGGGGGGTTGCAGGTCTCTGCAGCTGAGAAACTTGACCAGCCAATACTGCAATCTGCTGAATCAGCTGGGCATTTTCAGCACGAAGCTGCTCCATAATTATATGAATGGAGGTTTGTCTGGGGCAGAAGTCAATCTGTTCTGACCCCCCTTCTCCGTCCAGGAATGAAAGCCAAAAGCCACGTAACTAAAAAGGTTTCTTTTAATCAGTCCAAGCTCTTGTTGGCTGCAAGCCCAAATAAACAAAGATAAGCTCTGGCAGAAAGTCCTATAACTCACACCAAAATGCAAACCCGGCTTCTCTTATCTCAACCACTTATCCAAGTTGGCTTCTCTCGGTTTGTGAATGCGAACAAGAACAATCACTAGAACAGGAACGGAACGGAACGTTGACTTCTGCAACCAGGGTGTGGCACCAGCAGTCTCTTTTATCAGCAGGAGGGGATCTTGATCAGCCTCAGCTGTTCGCAATCACCTCCTGTAGTTACTCCTTTGTCCTTTACGCTGAGTAGACCTGCATGCATCCTGATACAACTCCCAAATGCTTTCATGAACATTCCCTTTGATCCAATGCTCTGCCGCCATCTGGTGGCCAACCAGTCTCTCTTTGCCCTGCTTGGAGTTGACACCCTGTCCAGGGTCCGCCACCTCCTCCAAGACCAGCTCATAAGACCCCTTGCTGTCGGAGTCTGGCGACAGCTCTAACGGCTCCTGCCAGGCCACAATAGATATAGATATAGATGTGTGTGTGTGTGTGTGTGTGTGTGTGTGTGTGTGTGTGTTGCATTTGTGCTGATAAATAAATAAAAGGGAAGCAGTATGCTCCCTCCCATATTTGGGCATACCAGGGGTTGTGACACAATACATACCTATTTCCCTGGCTTAGCTGATAAAGGAGGAGAACCTGTGGCCTAGTGGCTAATGTAGCTGCCTAATATGTAATACAGCCCAGGTTTGAATCCCAGTAAGGGTATGGCTAGCTGATGAGAGCTAAATAGCTTGAAATAGATCTATACTAGTCTCCCTTTATTTACTTATCAATACAAATGCAAATAACAAAGGCAACAGTAAAAATAATGGCTTTCTGTCTGGATGGCCTCTTGTGATGAGCCGATAGTCAGAGAAAGGAAGCAGTATGCTTCCTCCCATATTTGGGCATACCAGGGGTTGTGACACAATACATACATACATACATACATACATACATACATACATACATACATACATACATATTATTTATATGTATATGTGTGTGTGTGTATATGTATGTATGTATGTATACAGAGAGAGAGAGAGGGAGGGGGAGAGGGAGAGAATGTTTATATAAAAGACACGATACAAATGTTAACTACACTTGAAGTTATCCAGGAATTTAGGACAGTTCCATAAGTACTCATATACTCTACAATACATAAACATATTGATGAGTAATTTAGCTCTTGGCCCCCAAAAGCTATCTTCTATTGGAGATAAATCAAATGATTATCTAGCTTTTTGGAGCTCAGTTTTAATGCTATATTTCTTATACAGTACATGTATAAATTTTAGTAATCTATATGTTGGAAAATTAATGAATGTTGTAATTTAATATGGAGCCAGCATATTTTTCTACTCTTCACGTCTGCAAAATGCCCCTTGCAAAAAAGTAGAACAAAACTAATCTTACTTAAAGTTAAAATTTACCCAAATACACCAGTAGTCATAAAGTGATCAGAATTTCTCACCCAAGCTAAATTAAATCCTGGGAGGCTGAGCTCTGCTGAAAATAGATAATTATGAAAGTGTTACATCTGCATAAAGCAAAGATTAATAGGCTTTTCTCAATAATTGAAAGTGATTAGGATACGTTAGTAATTCCCTACATTAGGTGTAGCATTTTCTAGAAAAATTTTGCTGAAATATTTCACCAAATATGCCCATACTTTCTTTCAATCATTTGTTATTGAAATTGTTATAAAGCTATTTTTCTCTCTCTCTAGGATAAACAAACCCAAAACCACTGCTTTGAGCAAGATGCAGAAAACTCTACAACTTAATCTTGGATGATCAAAGAGGATTTGAATGTTTCTAAAAAAATAGTAAAAAATAGTAATTCTTTAAACTATGCAGCAAACCAAATTAATACTTGAATAGAACAAACTGGGTTTTTTTTTAAAAAAAAACTGTATATTATTGTATACAGGGATAACCCAGGAGGAAAAAACAAAATAAAAAATATGTGCAAGCTTTTGGAATGGTCATGTCAGTGAAGGCTAATATATCCCAGGTTTTGAAATGGTAATACTATTAAAAATTACAGTGTTTTCTCAAAAATAAAACAGGGTCTTATTTTCTTTTGAACCCCGAAATATTTATTTTCAGGGAGGTCTTATTATTTTTGAGGTGCAAGAGGCAGCGAGCGGGGTCACCCCATGACTGCTGCCGTTTTGCAATATTTTGGGGACGGCTTATTTTTGAGGGAGAGCTTATTTTAGTGCATGTGCTCAAAAGCCCGATTGGGCTTATTTTCCAGGGTGGTTTTATTTTCGGGGAAACAGGGTTAGACATGACTCCTTGGGTGGAAAGTTTAGCTTCCTTTGATGCATACAGAAGGCATCTTATAGAGAATTAGAATTTGATTCATGTAACTTAGTGTTGGTTTTACAGAATGCCAAACATGATGATTTGTTGATGAAAATCAGAACTTACTCATTGGACTGTGGCCACATCAAGTTATAAATGTCATTTACAAACCATACAAACCATAATGGTTGGATTCGCATATCATGTGAAGCCAACACCAATCCAATAACAATATTAGCTTAGTAATGCATTGCATAATCCCATCCATATTGGTTATACTTCTCCAAATTTAAAATAAGAGGTTTTTTTTTCATATCCTATTTGAAAATGCTCACGACGAAGCCTGAGACCTGCATGCAGACTCTGTGTTCTATCAATGCTTTATTCCCTTTGTGACAAAGGCATCAATACATGCTCCTTCACATTTAAAGGTACTTTGTCCTTATTGTAATTGGCTATTGGGCCAACCAGTAATTTAAGTATGTAAACAAATAAATTGATATATTAATCTATTGAGGACATTCATATATGAAAGTAGGAAAGTTTGGTTTAAAACTTAAATTTTGGTGACATGTCGTTCCTGTATTTCTTTCAAAAGTGACCTTATGTGGGGAAGACCTTATTGTTGCAGGAGGGTTTATATAATAATGTATGCAAAGGATCAGATTTTAGGACAGTAATTCAATTACTTTTTTAGGCTATAGCTCTTTAGTCTTGTAAACGATCCGTGAAATAACCTAAGGATCTTACTTATTTGAATTATATGCATCCATTAATAATTTTGTTGTTTTTATTTTGTAAACCACAAACCATATGTTCTAGATATCTGGATCATTTTTTTTTTCAAAATTTGAATGCATATTCTTCTTTAATAGAGTAATATGAGAAGGTTATATTGCTATTTAATGTTTGCTTTGCATGTAGTATAATTAGGCACTTGGTTCCAATTCTCTGCCTTAGAAATTATTTCTTAAAATAAATTAAAAATATTATTTTGATATTTTCAGTGCAGAATTTAAAAGCAAAAATTTTCTATTTGATCAGTTTGTTATAAATGATTTAAATTACATTACAAAATTTCGACAAAATTTTTACTTCTTAGTGTTTTACCGAGTCTGTCTTTACTTTGTTTAGAATTTTCCTCTGATATATAAATGATTACAGTTATCCTTGACTTATGATTGGTTGCTTAGCAACCAAAGTTACAATGGACTCCCAAAAACAATTTACAACCCAGTTTTGAAGTTTCACCCCAGTGAACATGTGATCATACTTTGGGCACTCAGCAACCGGCCACATCATGGCCAATTGCTATGGACATATGACTATGATTTACGCTGGTTTTGCCAGAAACCAGCGTTTACTTTTAGTTTCTGGCAAAAAAAAAACCAAAACCTTCCTACAGTGGGTTTGCTTAACAATTGCAGCATTAAATTACAAACAGTGGCTTCACTTAACTGCTGCAAAAAAAAGGTTGTAAAATCAGATTTGATCATCTGGTGACCGGTTTTATGATTGCCAGAACTTACGACCATAGTTGCATGGCTCAATCACCTTCATAACTCAAGGACTTTGTATAATTTTTTTTTTACTGGTTCACTTTGAATTTTATGTAAAGCTAATGAAAAAGTAGACTGTTCCTTAGTGAAATTACAGCTTTGCTGGAAGAATTGAAGGTATATAGGTTTGCTTTATTGACTCAGGAATAGAAAAAGATGAATTTAGGGCTGGAAAAGCAAAGAGAACTTTTCAGAAGGAAGGCAATGTCAAACTTAGACAAAATTATGAAGGATTTTTTTCTATAGCAATAAAAATCAGAATAATTAAAATAAGAGTCAGTGGACCAAATAAAAAATGGTCAATGAACAAAAATTCATATATTTTAAATAAATGATGCAAATGGTAATTGGATTAGAAAAAAATGATTACATTTAGAGTAGAAAGAGCATATAATGGATAATCTGGATACATTGTATAAAGAAGGTGATAAATTAATAATATCCTTGAAAAAACTAAACTCATTATTAAAGAAAGATGAGAGGATGAGCAATTTTCCATGTACTCACTAAAACTCAAGCCTAATTTGATGGTATCTAATAGCCATATGAGGGACACGGTGGCTCAGTGGCCAAGACGCTGAGCTTGTCGATCAGAAAGGTCAACAGTTTGGCGGTTCGAATCCCTAGCACCGTGTAACAGAGTGCGCTCCCGTTACTTGTCCCAGCTTCTGCCAACCTAGCAGTTCAAAAGCACCTAAAAAATGCTAGTAGAAAAATAGGGACCACTTTGGTGAGAAGGTAACAGTGTTCCATGCATCTTCGGCGTTTAGTCACATGACCACAGAGACGTCTCTGGACAGTGCTGGTTCTTCGGCTTTGAAACGGAGATGAGCATTGCCCCCTAGAGTCGGGAACGATTAGCACATATGAGCAAGGGAAACCATTAACTTTAATAGCCATATATATCATATAAATAAATAATGAGGAAAAAATAGTGAAAACTATCTATAGAAACAGGCTGGATTTGACCAAAATCAACATCAAAAAGGGCATTTATTTTAAAAGAAAACACAAAATGCTATTTTGCATTATTCTGCAACATTAGAGAATTTTAATTTCTTCCTGTGTCTGATTTACAGTATCTAACAGTGCCACCTAATGGGCTTTGTCAGAAATTGCCTGGAAGGCTTTTTACCGCCAGCTTATGATTCTTTATCCACTGCTGAATTGAGATGCTATCAACCCATCCTTGAACTGACAGAAAACTATATTGGCATTACATTTTCTCTGCATTTCCAGATTCTTCCTTGCACTTATTGCCTGTGTTCCTAGTCACAGTAAACTTGACTTCCCTCTAAATAATAGGTAACAGCCTAATACGTTTTATGCACTGTGAAGTTGCCTTGGAATGCTAATACCACTTGTAAAAACTCAACTAAGGATGGCCTGTGAGAGTGTTCTTTGTACATTGAAAACACAATGAAGACAAACTTCAAGAGCACAGTAGAAGTAAAACTTGCTGCCCACAGGTTTGTGCTGTGGTTAGGTGCAAATAGCCTATTTAGCATTAGTTTATTTAATGAATTTAGCATCAAGTTTCTTCTGCAAGCATCCTCTAGAACAGGAGTGTCAAACTGGCAGCTCATGGGGCACATGTGTCATGAACAGCCACCCCAACTCCGCAAAGTAAAAAATGTCGTGAAATGTCACATGATGGCAACATGAGTTTGACATCCGTCCTCTAGAAGATGTTCTGGAACTAGAATTCCCAGATAGCAAAGCTATTTCACACCAGTTTCATTAAATTATGTAGCGATTATAATTTACTAAGTCAGCTTCAATGGAAGTTTCTCTTTTTGTAAGATTGTTTTTGTAAAACCGTATAATAAGTTTGCTGAGCTCCTATGTGATATTTGTATAGAAATAAATAATAAAATGTGGTACCAGTTACTTTTCATCCTCACACACTATATTAAATCATAATAGGTAAACTTTTAATACATTTTCTGCAAAGAGATGTTATACACTAGAAACAAATTCCCCCAGCTATGCTGGCTGGGGGATTCTGGGAGTTGAAGTCCATAGGACTTCAAGTTGTCAAGGTTGAGAAACACTGTTCTATTCTGTCCTATATTGTTCTAAATGAAATGAAACAAAACCTGCTTGCTATCCCTCAAACATAGTTAGATTTTAAGGAAATTGTTCTGTATTAACATTTTTACCGATAACATGGTAATTGAAAATACAGCATGGTTTTAATTTTTTTCTTAAAGATAAACAAGTCTAAACTACACTCAGTTCAATAAATTTAGTCACTTTTTGGATCCCATCCAATGTGTCAAGGAAAATCCCCTTTTTTGTAAATGATAATATTTAGACAATAGAGAGATTTTAGATTGTAAACATTAAACTGCAGAATAATTTTCTTCAATGTGATGCTCTCCACTACAAGTCTTAAGATTCTTAGCCAGCCTGGTTGTTTCATTTAGAAACACCATCCCATCTCAAGCACATCATGCTGCGTAACAATGCTCTAATACAAGGACAACAGAAACCCCTGAATTAGGAACAGACGATAGAGCCTTCTCCTGCTTTCTTTCCTTACCAGCTGATACTCAGAGATTACCCACTCTGTTGCTTATCTACAGAATAAAGCATTAGATTAAATATCATAAATTAAAATAATATTAAATATGCAGGGATTGAAAAAAGGTCATATTAATCAAAAGAAAGTGAAACAACTCTTACATTTCCTCTTTCTGGCAACCTCTCAAATACCGGAATACTGCTATCATGTCACCCCTAGTCTAAGGTGACCAGACGTCCCGCTTTTGGCGGGACACCCCCGCTTTTTAATGCATTTTCCCGCGTCCCGCACGCTTTTTTAAAAAGCACGCTTTTTTTGGCGCTCGCAGCTCCCGCCCATCAGCTGCTAGCTTGCTGGGCTGGCTCATCATTATGTTCTCTATCCTACCTACCTACAAATTTAAGCCAGCCCAGCCTGCCGCTCACTGATTGGCTGGAGTCCGCTTAGCATGCCGCATGAGTCCCCCGCCCATCCGTTGCCACTCGCATGGGCGGGGTAGCGTAGTGAGTGAGCGGGGAGCGAGCTCGCCTTTCCAGCTCCACTTCCGGACAAGCTGTGGGAAAACCTCTGCGAAAAGTGCCACCTGGGGCCGCCGCTTCTTCTCCGAACTCAGAGTAAGTGACGGGCGGGGCGAGTGAGTGGGGGGGGGTGTGTGGCGGGATCGCCACCCGCTGCACTGCAGCTGACTCACCCCGGGCCGGGCGGGCTGGGAGGCTCTGGGCGTCTGGGCGGGAAGAGCGCAGAGAAAGGCAGAGCGGCGCTCGACGCGACCCTGCTATTTCTGCTGGAGGAGTCCCTAGATAGGGAAGGCGGGTGGCGAGGCAGAGCAAGGGAGCGCAAACGGCGGATCCCGGGCTCATATGCAGAGGGAGCTCTCCAGGCACAGGAGCGCTGGAAAAGTGCTCCGCTCATGCACCCACCGGGACGGAGCACGCTCGCTCGCTCGCTCCAGCCCTGCCTGCCGGCACGACTTTGAAGTGTTGGCTTGCCGCTTGCCTTCCACGTCGGCCCGCGCGGAAGGCAATCCAGCCCTTTCAAAGTCATGCCGGCAGTTTAGAACTTGCCCGTCATTCAGCGAAACATATTTCGCTGAATGGCGGCCAAGGGGCACGCTAAAGTGCCGGCATAAGTTTGAAGGGCTGGCTTGCCGCTTGCCTTCCACGTCGGCCCGCGCGGAAGGCAATCCAGCCCTTTCAAAGTCATGCCGGCAGTTTAGAACTTGCCCGTCATTCAGCGAAACATGACTTTGAAGTGCTGGCTTGCTTGCCGCATTTCCCCGGAGCGCTCGGGCTCCTTCTCTGGGCAGAGTTGGAGCCTATCCTCCACCTCCTCCCAACGGAGGGGCGCCCTAAAAAAAAAAAAAGAAAGGAGCCAAGCCCTTCCAAAGATGTGAAGGGAAGCAACGCAGCTAGGCGGAGTGAGGGAGCTTCGCTTGAGATGACCAGGCTCTCCCAAGCAGAGCCCGCCTAGCTGCGTTGCCCACACCCGCGGGGATTCAAGGAATCCGGCCAGATACCTTGAATCCCCATGCATGTGGGCAACGCAGCTAGGCGGGGGGGGGGACTCCGCTTGGGATGCCGGGTCATGCTGTTGAAGACGCGCTGGACGCGGCAGGGCAGGGGCCCGCGGCCGGGAGCAGAGCCAGCCACTGCTGCAGGGATTGGGTGCCGCAGCAGCAGTAATTCCCAGTTGGGACTGGGCACCCTTAACGTAGCAACCCTGCATTGCTCGTAATCTTGAGGCACCATGCGAAAGGGCCAAACACGGAGGAAAGGAAGGCGCGTCGGGCATCCAGATCGCAGCGAGGAGAAGGAGGAGGAAGTAAATACAAGTATAATAAATACAAGTATTTATTATACTTGTATTTATTATACTGTGGATTTGGTCTGCATCAACCTGCCGCCTCCCCTCACCAGGCAAATCGCTGTGAAAACTCTGGGTGAGTCTCCGCGGAGAGCTTGGCGGGCAGCTGGCTGGACTTCTAAGAGGTGGGGGGAGGAGCGGCAGCTCCTTGAAATGGAAAAAGGCTTGCTTCCTCCCCCTCCCCCAAATGAGACCGGGCTCCCAGCAGCGGCTGTTCGGATTTGCCATTTGAGAGAGAGAGAGAGAGAGGGAGGGAGGGAGGGGGAGAACGCGAGTGTGTGTATCCCTCCTTCCTTCAGCCCAACACTCTAGCCCGGCTTGGCTCCCGCTTCGTCTCTCCTGCCTCTTCGCTTCTCTGTTCGATTGTTGAAAGTCTCTTAGCTACGTTCTGCCTTGTGATTGCTGTCTCCAGGCTCTCCTCTCCTATTATCGTGGAAGGTGTCTCATTTGGGGGAGGGGGGGCAGGCCTTTCTCCATTCAACAGATCCAATATACAGAGTTTTATTTTTTGGCCCTAAAAATATTGTCACTGAGGATGACAGAAATTTCTTCATCATTGCTATTGGCCTCAAGTAGCAAATAATTAAACATGGTTTTTAGTGTACTTAGTTAGCTATCTGCTTTTTAACATTACATGGTATCAGTTTCAAGAATGCATGCAATCCTGAAAATTTGTAGCAAACTTGTTGAAGGGCCTATGAAATATTTTCTAGTTTAGTGTAGAATAAGTATTCTTAATAAAAGAAAAAGTCATTTTTATTTAATCAATTGCATTCCTGTTTATAATGGCATTAATTAACTAAACTGGAAATAAATCTATGTTTTGCTAGAGTTTTAAAATTAAAAAACCTTACATTTTGTTGCTATTATTTTAATCAGAGTTTTGCCAAGTGAAATTATATAATGGTTCCTCATGTCTCTGTAATTTTCTAAATCTCATCCAGAAGTACCACAGAATCTGGCATTTTCAGCAGAATGATGCTGATGCTAATAAAACATCCTGATTTTTGGTGAAAGGATGGAAAGAGGAAGGAAGGAGGAAGAGAGATCTAAAGAGCAGAAAGACAGAAGGCAGATAGGCAAGAGGAAGGAAGGAAGGAGAAAGAATGGAAAGGAAGGAAGGCTAGAAGGAAGAAAGAGGGAGGGAGGGAGGGAGGGAGGGAAGGAAGGTGAAAGGAGGAAGGAAGGAAGGGTACTTCCACTTGTAGGCCTGGGACTGAATGCAGGAGGAGTCTCTCCATAGGATCAGCTGCTCCTCTGATCATGGTCTATGAAAATGTTACTGCCTGCCTGATGCAAATTTAGACAGATGGTGCTTTGGGCTGCCCCTCAAATCCCCCCTTTACTCCTCCCCCTGTAGAATTCAGCCCCCTGAGTTTTGCCTTTGAGGGGCATGTGTGGTTATGGCGGATGGCAGAGTCAGCTGGAGGTTGAGAGGGGATTGGGGCTTTTGTCCGCCTGTGGAGTTCTCCCCATGGACAGGATGGGATGTTGGCATGAAAGGGATCCGGGCACAATCTCACCTGTTCCAAGTAAAGTTGCCTTTTGCAATTGGCTACCGGTAATCCTCGACTTACGACCAGGATTGATCCCCCAATTTCTGTTGCTAAGGGAGACATTTGTTAAATTATTTTTGCCTCATTTTGCGACCTTTTATTGCCACGTTAAGTGAATCATGGTGGTTGTTAAGTCAGGAACATGGCTGTTTAGTGACCAAAATTACAATGGCATTGAAAAAAGTGACTGATGACCATTTTTCACACTTAGCGACCATTTTCACACTTATCGACCATTTTCACACTTAGCGACCGTTGTGGCATCCTCATGGTTACGCGATCAAAATGTTGATGTTTGACAACGGATTCGTATTTCTGATGATAGTTTGAAATGGTGACAGTATAAATTATTGCTGGTGTAATACTTAACAATGGTTTTTAAGGATTTCTTTTATTTATAGAATACCTTTTTTATTATTTTGGGGGGATTTTTACTTTTAAATTGTTTATAAAATGTATTTACTACAAGAAATGTTCCTTTTTGCAAATGTGATCTTTGCAAATCTTTGTGATGCAATATGTTCAGACCAGGTTTATGTGTCTCAAAGTGGCTGCTATTCTATGGGCAGGCCAGGTTGGTGCAAGGCAGCTTTGCCAGATTTGGTGTGTTTCACCCTCATTGAATTTTATATCGTATAAGGAATGGAAGGAGGAAGGAAGAGAAAAAAGGAGGAAGGGAGTGAGTGAGGAAAGAAGAGGATGGAAGGAGGGAGGAAGGAAGGAAGAGAGGGAAAGAGCAGAAGACAGATAAGGTGAAGGTAGATAAGCAAGAGGAATGAAGGAAGAAGTGAGGAGTCTCGAGGAGGGGGAAAACATTTAGTGACCAAAGTTACAATGGCATTGAAAAAAGTGACTGATGACCATTTTTCACACTTAGCGACCGTTGTGACCATTTTTCACACTTAGCGACCGTTGCAGCATCCTCATGGTCACGTGATCAAAATTTTGTTTGGCAACAGATTCGTATTTATGCTGGTTTCAGTGTCCTGGGGTGACCTTTTGACAAAAAAAATTTTTTTTAATCAAGCCCCCCCCCCCCCCCCCCGGTCAAGGGTGTCCCTCTTTTCCAATCTGAAAATCTGGTCACCTTACCCTAGTCTTTCTTTTCTCTAGACTGCCAAAGTTCAAATCCTGCAACCATTCTTCATATGTTTTAATCTCCAGGCCTTTAATCATCTTAATTGCTCTTCTTTGGACTTCCTCCAAAGTCTCAACATCTTTTTTGCAATGTGGTGACCAAAACTGGATGCAGTATTCCTAAGGTGACCAGATTTTCAGATTGGTAAAGAGGGACACCTTTGACCGGGTGGGTGGGGGGGAGGGCTTGATTAAAAAATTTATACGGAACAACAAAAATTTTCATACAACGCAAAAATAGTATTGTAATATTTTTTTATTTCAACATAACTACAATTTACAAATATAAATTGTAACTGTTGCCAAACATCAAAATTTTGATTGCGTGACCATGAGGATGCTGCAATGGTCGCTAAGTGTGAAAATGGTCGCTAACTGTAAAAAATGGTCATCAGTCACTTTTTTCAATGCCATTGTAACTTTGGTCACTAAACCCATTATACCACCTTTCTTGCCACAGTTCTTAAGTGAATAACTGCAGCTGATAAGTTAGTAATATAAGTGATTCTGGTTTCCCCATTTGACTTTGTCAAAAGGTTACAAAAGGCGATTACATGATCCCAGGACACTGAAACCATCATAAATACGAATCTGTTGCCAAACATCAAAATTTTGATCACGTGACCATGAGGATGCTGCAACGGTCGCTAAGTGTGAAAATGGTTGCTAAGTGTGAAAAATGGTAATCAGTCACTTTTTTCAATGCCATTGTAACTTTGGTCACTAAATGAACTGTTTGAAAGCTAAGTATTGTGCATAGAATTTTTAAAAATGGTTTATTTCAATTTATTTTGGATAGAATCTTTTTTTAAATAGTCTAAGACAATTTAAAAAAAGAATCCACACAGAATAAAACTATTTTAAAAAATCCTATGCACAATAAATAAAATATTATTTTAAAATGCATTAAAAAAATAAAAGAAAAAAACCCAGCTCACTTACCAGCAGGCAGGCACTCCAAGTCAATCCAGAATGATGTAGATATTAATACAAAGAACTGAGCAAATTAAAATGGTGAAATTAGTCTCAGGGAAATATTTTTCAAAGAAACATTGCCACCATTTTTCCCACACAAGCCGACCTCCAACCTCTGTGCCCCTCCCCTCCGGGAAATCCAGGAAGGAACAGTCGCTACTTCTCTAGCCAAAGTATTTCCTGGAGCTCTATGGTACTGGGTCATCTTTTCTTATAAAAGGAAGTAAAAGGGGCCGGGGGGGTGTTCCGTTTTCTTGCTTTAACGTTTTAATATCTTCAATGAAAGTACTGAAACATAGAGAGGGTTTAGACAGAGTGTCTTTTGTCTTGCCCCGGTTAGGATTTCTTAAGCAAATCCACTGCGCTTTCAACATGAAGCCAAAATCGGGACTTTTTAAAAACGCCACGGGACACGGGACAAATTGTTAGAAATCGTGACTGTCCCACCAAAATTGGGACATCTGGTCACCTTAAGTATTCCAGGTGTGGCCTTACTAAGTCTTTACAAAGTGGTACTAATACTTCATGTGATTTTGATTCTATGCCTCTGTTTATACAACCAAGGATTGTATTAGGTTTTTTTGCCTGGTGCTGCACAGTTTTGACTCTTATTTAAGCGATTGTCCATTAGGACTCCAAGGTCCTTCTCACAATTACTGCTTTTGAGCCAGGTTTCTCCTAATCTCTACTTGTACCTTTGGTTTTTCCTGGATCGCTTTTCTCCACATTAAATTTCATGTTGTTGGATAGGGCCCATTTTTAAAATCTGTCAAGGTTGTTTTGGATCCTGAGCTTCTCTTCTGGGGTGTTGGCTAGATGAATTCCCCTATTATTCCCTCATCTTTTTATGAAGATATTGAAGAGTACTGGGCGTAAGACAGAACCTTGTGGTTCCCCACTGCTTACTTCCCTTCATGTAGAACCATTAAGGACTACTCGTTGAGTATAGTTTGTTAGCCAGTTACAAATCCATCTAGTGGTGATGCTTTCTAGCCCAGATTTTGTAGCTTACCAAGAAATAATAACAATTGTAGTCTACTTTGTTGAATGCCTTGCTGAAGTCTAAGTATACTATGTGCACAGCATTTCATAAGTGGACCTACTGTTTCCTTGGTTTTTTTCTTGTTACTTATATGGTGAAAGAAACTTTTTAAATTATCTTTGACCTTTGTTGCAAGTCTTTGTTCATTCTGATCCTTTGCTTTCCTGACTTCTTTTTTGCAGATACAGGCTATCTGCTGAAACTGCCTTAGTTATGTGTCCCTCTTTCCATTTTTTGTACCTGTCCTTTTTGTCTTTCAGTTTTTTCAGAGACATCTTTGTGTAACCATGCAGGTTTTTTTTTGGATTTCTTGTTTTTCTTTTTCAGTGGTATTGTGCTGGACTGGGCTCTTATGATAATATTTTTCATACTTCTTGAGTTATTTTCTCCTTTAGGATTTTCATTCATGGAATTTTTCATCCATGGCTCTCTCTGAGTTTGTTAAAATCAGCTCTTTTAAAGTTTAAGACACTGGTTGGATTATGTTCTATTGCCTGTGTTTGCATTATATAAAATTCCAAAATGACGTTCTCACGCTCGCCTAAAGTTCCAGCAACTTCAACTCTCTCTATCACTTCTTCTCTATTAGTAAGAATTAGGTCTAGTATAGTTTTTCCTCTAGTTCCTTTCTCTACCTTTTGGATGACAAAGTTGTCAGCTAGAGTGTTTAAGAATCTGTTTGATCTCTCACTTTCTGCAGAGTTTGTCTCCCAGTTGATATTAGAGTAGTTAAAGGGTCCCATTACTACTGTGTATATTTCTTAGATAACCAGAATTTCATTTCATTGCTAAGTTATAATAACATAATTTTGAAAGTCTGATTGTGCTTCTTGTCGTCTTCATCTAATACCTAGTGAATGAAGGAGGGGCCAACCTACGTCTCTTCTTAACATTGTTTCTGTTTCCAGGATTATAAGTATGCTTCTTCCCTTTTTGCTTAATAATGATTTCTGAATATTTGCTTCAAGACCACCACCCTGATTCTCTACTAATATAGGATTCTCATATTTGGTGCTACTGTTCAGGAAATTAAAAGCCCGAAATACCATCTGTTATGCCATGTCCTGTCATATACTGTAAAGGTATAATGACTACATAATTCAGCCCACCTTTGAGAGACAAATTCAATCTCACAGAAGATCAAGAAATTCAGACTTTTTTTAAAAAAAAGATAAAATTATATATCAACAAGTTCAAGTATTAAAATACAGACATACAACATGGATTAAGATAATAACAATATTATTAAATCATGGTAATATCATGGCATGTACACTTGTTAAGAAAGAAATACTGAAAAGAGAAGATCATTTTTCCAGACAGACCATTGCTATGTCCAAAATCTCCAAAGAGATTGTACAGCAATAGCTATTATTATTACATTATTACACACTTGTATTATTACAAATCCTTGAAAAATTATAATGAACAATTATGTCTTCTTGAGTAATGCCTGAAATACTGATGAAGGCTGAAAGATGAAGGATAAAGAAAATAACTGTCAGCACAACTTAGAAAACTATGCAGAGATTCCTGGCTACGTAATTATATATTTCTGCAAGGCAGATGACATTTTGAAATAAATGTTCTTCTGCTTTAGTTTCCTAAACTTCTACAAGTTGGATGTTCTGCAGTGCAAGCCTGAAATTCAGTAGGAAAAGAACATTAGCTATCATGCTAACCATCCTCTGAGATCCAGTTTTGTTCTTGTTAATTATCCAGACATTTCAAAGTAGCAATATCAGCTTAAAATATATGACATCGGACGTTCCCTGTAATTTATTAAACTGTTCTAATCTATTATGGCTGTTAAAATGGAAACCGATCCAGTTATTAGTTGAAAGAGATCAACTGGAGATCAAGGAGAAGCTATGAAATTGGCCAAATATTATCTATATGAACTGCAGTAGAAATTGGTTTCTTTAATTTAGTAGTAATGTAAAATATTTCTTTTAATGCCACAGATATAGATGTTTTAATTTAGTGTGAGCATAGATAATTTAAATTCTTCTATAGCAGGGGTGTCAAACCCAAGGTTTGCGGACCACAACTACACATAATGGAGTTAGATCTGGCCCATGGGGCAGTGGTGGGATTTAAACAATTTAACAACCACTTCTCTGCCCTAATGATTTCTTCCAATAAGAAGATTAACAAATGGTTCTCCCAAAGTGGTGCGAACTGGCTGAATCCCACTATTGCAACGGGGCCACCCTGGAAGCAGCAAAGGACTGGCCCACAGTGCCTCAACCCAGCCCAGAGTCACTGGGTGCTGATCTACAACCGGGTGGTTGATATCTGAGCCAGAACATGGTCAGCCTTAGATCTGCAGGGCTGCCCTGGAGGCAGGAAGGGGCCGCCCCTGCCCCAGCCCCTGCACATATGCACAGGAGACAGCGAGCGCAAGAGGCCTAGTATCCTTGGGAACCATTTTGCCTTGCATGCTGACTGCGTTCTGAGCATTTCCCTTTCACCCAGGATACCAGGGCTCACTGCCTCCTATGTGTATGCCCAGGAGAGCCATGCCCCTCACTTGCTTCAGGGTGACCGCATGGGTCAGATCTAATGCTGACTCCATTCTGGCCTAGATGGACACCACAAGTTGTAAATCAATACTGCACCCACACCAGATCCTCCATGCCCTACTCTCTCTGACCCACAAATTTTGCCCTCCCACACAAACCATTAGCAACCTGGCCAAGGAGAGCGAGCACAGCATCAGCAGCCTCAAAGACCCAGCTGGGTGCCCCCTCAAGGAAACGGGAATGGGCTGAGCTGTGGGTTCCCAGTGCTCTGGGAGTTTGAGGGCCAGGCTGGGAGCTTGACCTCTGCTACCCAGGGCTCTGGGCAGCCTGCGCCACCATCCAGAGGCCTTCCACATGGCCTGAGAGGGACGGCGAGTCTCCTCTGGTAGACAAGGGTTTGGTGCTTGCTCTGGTCTTGCTTTCCTCCACTGGAAAAAATTGATCCCCAGCTCCATCCAGGCCACCACAGCCCCCCCCCCCGATGCGAGTAATGTTGAGCTGGCCATACCCATCCAATTGTCTGCAACCACCTGGCCACAGTCACCTTGCCCCTGAGGTCAATCACAACCCTGATGTTAAAATGAAATTGAATGTGACACCCCTGATATAGACTATTGCTAGTTATACATCCAGAACTTTCCTTATTTTCTTCTGTACAGAAATGGCAGAAACATGTTGCTGTGTATGTAATCCATGTTTTTTACAGATAGCATAATTTTAATTACATTTAATTGAATCAATACGAATGATATCAAAGAAACCCTGAGATCCATGTAACTTTAGCTCTTCTTTTTAGTGGCTTAAGTGTCTTAGCTGTCTCTTTTGCATTGATTTACTCCAGATCTTTAATGGGAAGACTATAACCTATGAAAAATTCAGCATTATGTTGCATTTTTATCATATTAACTTATGATTCAAACCATGTGAAACTAGAGATCTTTGTATATCTGTCAAGAAAAAGAAGTGTAGTTGGCAAGCTTGTTCTTGTTATGTAAACAGATTTCAAGAGTTTGTCAACTTGAATAGCTATAGTAATTATTCCTTGTTTGTTCTTTGATGGAGCTTGAGGTTTTCATGTATCATTAATATTTATTAAAAGTCAACAGGCAGCCACTGACGCTGAAAGTTTTGCAAAACATTATTCTTCAACAGGGACATTCATCATTATAGATTGAGGCAAATTTGTAGTATATTAATGTTATCTTATTAATTAATTGATTAATATCTTATTAATTGATTCATTGATTGATTATTCTGAGATCTAGCACTGATAATTACTTTGGATTGCCTGTTATAATTCTTGCAAATTCATTGACACTAATTTTTCAATAGATTTCAACAAAGCAAGAAGCAGGAATGCCTATCTCTGACTCATTGATTATGATAGATAGATGATAGAGAGATAGAGTAGATAGATCAGGCAGGCAGGCAGGCAGGCAGGCAGGCTCTCCAATACAGACTATTTCGGATGCTCTCCAAATGCATAGACTTCAACTCTCAGAATTCCACAATAAGGTCATTGCACAAAATTATATTGAGTTGAAAACCCCACTACACAGTGGATTCCACAACTGAAAAAGTCTATGCTAACGTAAGCATTTTTGTACAAATATTTTTGTATGCAGATTTTCAAAAGTATTTTATACATAATATTTCTAAACATACTTAATCCAAAGCATTTAAAGATTGTAAAATCCATTTTACATATTCACTCCATAAATTTCCTAAATATAGTTTTAGCAAATGATAAGAAGCAGTGCTGGACATTGTGAATAATCTGTCCCAACAAATTCCGCTTTGTTGTATTATTCCCCATCCCATAGGAGTTGCAACTAAATAACAGATCTCATGACTCTTCGTGGCAGAAATTTTACAGTCACAATTTGGCTAAAAATGAATTTTAATTGTGAAGCTCCTCGAGATGTGCAACACAGGAAGACACATCTGCTGACCACACTGATGATATTTTAATGATAGACTTTCCACCCCTCAATCATTTCTTTAAAAAAGTGAAATTTCTATATACACTGGAATATCATATCTCTTCTGTGCTATTCACGTTTATATTTTTAACATTTAAAATTATGTTGTAGTTTGGGCAGAAATTATCTAAGTTGAGCAGACTAGAAAACAGTAATCATTTACAGGTTTCACAGCTTTCTATATCCTTGTTTTTCTGGCTCCATCAACTGTTTTTGATAAACTCTGCATAGTACGTTATTAGGTAAACGACAAGAAAACTTTGGTGTTTTCTTCCAGATCAGTTTTTACCCAAACCTATGAGACTTTTAATCTGTTGAATTGTTGATTGCAACTTCTTTATTCTTTTTTTAAAAAAATAAATTTTTAAATAAACATAAAACAGACATAGACGCACACAATACATAAAAATCATCCTCCATACATACAGTATGTCAATTGGTTACAAAGCTTTGTACTTCCTCACAATAGTTCCCACTTGCAATTTACACATATTCTCATATCATCAATCCAATATATATATAAACTATTATGATTATTAAACATTCATTTGATTATAACTGTTATGGCATCCTTTTATATAAAATATTCTAAATTTAAAGTAAATCTATATTATGGCATTTCATTACATCCTCCTAAAATCATAATATTATTACATCTTTATACCAAATTCTATATAAAAATTGTTTATATTTAATAACAAGGCTTTTAAACATCCTCTCCATAGTCCTCAAAATTTGTATAAAGTTTCATATTATCAATCTGATGTATATATATGCATTATTATCATTATTACTCATTTATTTGACTATAACTATTATCACTCCATTTTATACATAATACTCTACATTTAACTAAATTTAACTTAATTTTTATTATGACCTTACATTACATCATCCTGTGTCCTTCCAGAAGTAGTGCAATCTTATATCTCTTGCCATTTGTAGTATTAGTGTTCTGATTGCTTTCTTGGTAAGTCTTATATAGACTTCTCTTAGCAACTTGTTGCTCATTACATATCTTGTAAAAACTCGAAACCCTCCATCTGTTCCTTTCATCAGCTTGCCTTTGGTTATCACCGATGCTTCTACCAAATTTTCTCCCTTTTCTTCTTCTATATTTTGAGGTCTGATAGAATTCCAATCCATCTATCTTCCCTTTCCATATTCCACTCTTGCCATTTCCAACCACGCTCAGTTTACTGTCAATATCAACAATTTTCTTATTTCTTTGTTCATCTTTTTCTTCCATTTTTAGAACTCTGTCCTCAACTTTCATCATTGTTTGATAGGTATCCTCAATTTTTCCATCTATTTTTCCTGTTCTGTGTCGATATTCTCCATTCTCTTCTCAATGTTCTCTGTTGTTACTAGTATTTTTTAATTTCTAGCATAATCATTTGCAATATTAATGTTTCTTTTTCATGTTGCGCCATTCATCAAACTTATAAACACTGCTACTATAACATCCAAGGCTTTTTTGTTACATTTCAGGCAAGTTCATTATAATCTTTCAAGTCAAGGCTTTCTCTTCACTCCAGCCCAGTTACTGACAGTACTCCAGAAGAGCACAGAAGAGCATCTGTATAAACAACCTGTGCTCTTCCCACTATCACTTTCAATAAACAAACTCAGAAGCCTTGAGATATAAATCAAATGTTCAAAGAGAAAAGAAGAAAACAATGTTTCCAAACATCCAGCCTCTAAGTGGCAGTGTTACTTCTTTTTCCTCTGCTTTTACATCCCTCTTTGTATTCCAAACTTAAGGAGAAGAGTTATTAAAAGAAAAACAATCCAATCAAGCATTGTAAAAAAAAGAAATTCTTAATCCATAAGTATGAAAAAAGAGTGAAAAATAGAAGAAGAAAAATTAACCAATCCAATTTAAAAAGTAGGAAACATTTGTAAAAATTTCATCCATAAAAAGAAAAAAATTAGAAAAAAGATAACACACTAAGTTTAATTCTGGCTTAATCTCGCCGCTTACTCTCTTCTGTCTTCAATTTTAATTTAACTTTTGATTTTCTTGGGTGATCTCTAATAATATTTATCTCACCAATTTGACACACACTTTTTTCCTGCTTTCCTTCCATTCTGGAGCTGTCCCAACTTCAGCAGCTTCAATGGCTGCTTCTCTATCACCGGAAAAAAGAGCTTCTCCTGGACCAATCAGGGACTTTGCGATGTCCCTGAGATCAGCCAGATGTGCCCTTCTCTATCACCATCTCTGCAGGACGGTTTAGGTCCAAAAGGACTGTCCAGCGGCAGAGATATCGACAGCGATCTTGGAGCCCCAAAACGCACATCGTATCATTGTGATGTCAGCTCCGCCCTCCGTAGTTTCTTTATTCTTGTCTCGGCAATGCTTTGTAGCTTTGTATTTCCAACCATAATCATGACTTCTCTACTTGCCACTTTATTCTCTTTCTCCTTGAGATGTCTTCTCAGCATTGAAAAACTTAAATGGGCTTTGTAACTTTGTAACCCTTCATCCTCATATTCTTGTTCTTCTATTTTCTTCTCTCTCGACTATCTCTTATCATGCTGATCTCTCACAAATCTTAGCCCCTTTTTATATAACAGTTTTCTTTCGGATAGCAATCAACTCTCCCTATTTAATACTTCACAGCTCCATCTGCATACTGCTAGGCAGGTGCTTGTCTATACCCTAGTGGACATGCAGTCTGTGAGAGATGCTCACAAATGATTTGGTGAAAGGCAAGCAAGCATTGCTTTCTTACAAGGAAAAGAGTTCTAATACAGACTTGTGTTGTAAATATAACATATAGTATTTGAGCTGACACTCATTTATCATGAAAGTAGGGAGGTAGAAAAATAGCTCTCCTTAAAAAGAGAAAAGGGAAATTGAAAACCAGTGAATTATATACAGTAGGTGAATATAAAAGTCAGTAATATGAAATGATTAAAGCCTATTGGTTTGTACAGAATGAGGAAAGGTGTGCAGAATTTAGATCCACTGACGGCAAGGTGAAATTGTATGTGGGAATGACCTTGGGAGGGAGAACCGCCAACTAGACAACCAGCATAAAAAAGATACCTCGGTCAGGCCTGCATTTATATTCCTTTTAGCATTTTGGCCTGCCACACTTTCTCTTATTTCATTATGCTGTTTCTTTAAGTATAGTCAATGGGAGGGGGGAATAGAAGGAGTGGAAGTGTAGAATGTATTGTTTTTCATTCTTTACTAGAAGCAAGGTCATCCTTTGTCTCTGCACCAGTACACCAGACCGGAAGAAGCTGGGCATGGATGCCAGCATGGAAGAAGAAGATTGGACCATGTGATGGACTGTGGGTGTGGGGACAAGATCATGAACTTTTAACTGGGTGGGATTCTGATGTAACTTCCAGAGTTGGAATCCCACAGAACGATGCCAACATGCCTGTCTTATTAAATTGGAACTTTAAGCATAGTTTTGCCTTCGACGCTGATTTAATTCTACATGGTATTTGGAATGCTGACATCATTCCAACTCTCTCTTCAAAATAAATCACCAGCACCCCTCCCTCGCGGTTTGCTGTTTCTCCAACGCTGAACCACACCGGTCAGCGTAAAACATCAGCGAACAATTAGGAGAAAGCCTTTTAAGATAAGAAACTGAGATGAGATGTCTCTCTACAAATCTTCAAAGGTGAAGCAGTTTCGCTTTTAAAATTTATTGCCGCTGGCAAGAAGCCCAGCCTGTGGGGGATGCAAAGAAGTGGAATGGAGGAGCTTATTCTCAACGCGGAGAATAGATGGCATGAAGATTTGATGAATGGAGATTCCAGCCACCCTCATGCAGTCAGCTCCGATGGAGATCCTGGACCATTCCGGACAACTAAATGTGAGTGCATTCTACCCTCCTTCCCCCCCAGCCAAGGCTTGGGAAAAACCCTGGAGTGGAGATTTTGACTCCTTCCAACCAGGGATATTTGAAATGAGCCAATGCCCTGCAACTGAGTTGAAGACAGAATCCCTAGCAAGATGGGATTTTCAACCTAGCCAGCAAGAAGGGATTTGGCAAACATCCTCCACTTACCAGCCACCAGAAATTGGGCTGCAGCTAGTGGAAGAAGCACCACTAAATTGGGCTTTCTTCCCAGAGTATGGATGGTTAAGATTCCAGTGGGTAACTCCTGGACCACCAACATGGGAAAGTTCCCCAAGCCAGCAGAGGGGTCCTTGGGCCAGAAATCCTCCAAGCCAGCAAAGGGGCCCTTGGCAAATAAACCCCCCTAACCAGCCATCATTGGGTGAACTGCAACCTGTGAATCAGGCACCCTCAGGGTGGGTCTTAATCCCAGGTCATGGATGGAAGGGTTTCCAGTTGGTACCTGCCCTTCCTCAGCAGATGGCACCATGGCAGACAACTGGGCAGTGGCCAACTGAGGGATTGACCTCCTCACCGGTTCCAGTCTCCCCTGCAACGCCCCAAAAGGTTCTTGCCCAACCTTCCTACAGAGAAAGGTTCTCAACAATGGAGGAAGGGATTACCAAGGGGCTAGCTACAGAATGGATGGTGGAAAAATGTGATGAGGCAGTTCCTAAATTTAGAAATGTAACTGGGTCGCTTTCCTCATGGGGGCAATTAAAATGCCACCTTTGCTGTCAACCTGGCCACAAAGCATCAGAGTGCTTGGCTCCAGCCTCATTGCCATGAATATGCGCACCAACCGCCACGGCAGAAAACAGAAGGCCCCGGATGTCACCACAAAAGAGTCATCTAGCACAACAACCTCTAGAAGAGGATCCCCAATTTAAGGTGATGAAGAGTCCTACCAAGGGGGAGGCCCTGGAGGAGGAAAAGGGTCAACAACCTCTAGAAGAGGATCCCCAATTTAAGGTGATGAAGAGCCCTACCAAGAGGGAGGCCTCAGAGGAGGAAAGGGGTCAACAACCTCTGGAAGAGGATCCCCAACTTAAGGTGATGCAAAGTCTTACCAAGGGGGAGGCTTCAGAAGAGGGAAAAAGCAAACACGCTCTGGAAGAGGATCCCCAACTTAAGATGACAAAGAGTCCTACCAAGGGGGAGGCCTCGGAGGAGGAAAATGCTGAAGATGACCCAATGGTGAATGCACCCTTCCACCCCTTCGCCTTCCAAGTCAACTTCCAAGTGCCTAAGACGGGATTGGAGGGGGAAGTTGAAGCAGTTGTGAGCACCAGTTGCGCTTGATGCTTAATCAGCACGTCGATTGTCAAGCAACTAGGCATAAGCACAAGACCTCTAGCCTGTCCCATTCGGGGTGAGCAGGTAGAGGGAACGCTAACTGGAGGGGCCCAACCCACGCTAGTAACTGAACTGGTGAAGTTACAAGTGTGCCGCCACTGCGAGCTTCTCAGATTCATTGTTGCTCCAGAGATGCCGGAGAAAATAATCTTGGGGCTTGCATGGCTTGACAAGTGGAAACCTACGATAAAGTGGGAAGACGGTGGTAGGAAATTGATGATTGTGGATGAGCCAATACCACCGATGGAGAAAAAGGGCCAGCCAGGGATGATTGAATCCAAGAGCCCAGAACCTGCAGCAGAGACAAAAAACCCAGCTGTCCAACAAGAACCCAAAAACCTGTTGGAGGATGTTTTGTCGAGAAAACCGCAGCATAATAGTAATGGAAGCCAGGATAAGCTGATGACAGCCATGAAATTGGTGCTCCCAACAGACCAGTCTGGACTGCTACAATGAGTGACCAGCTCTAACAGATCATGGGAAGAGGTCGCAATGGACTTCATCGTGCAACTCCCAGACAGCAGTGGGAAGAGAGTAATCTGGACAGTTATGGACTTGGTTTCTAAGCAGGCGCACTTCATCGCTTGCTCAGAGTTGCCGTCTGCAAAGAAATTAGCGAAAATGTTTGTGAAACACATTTATCGCCTGAATGGATTGTCCAAGAGGATCATTTCAGACCGCAGAGTCTAGTTCACAGCCAAGTTCTGGAGCCAGGTCCTGAGATTCATCGGGTCCACACAAGAACTGAGCTCAGAGGTTCATCCCAGCATGAACTGCACAGCACAGAGAGCCAATGCGGTAGTGGAACAATACATCTGGTGTTTTGTGGACTATCAGCAACTGGTCAGACTTGCTACCCTTCGCCGAAGTGGCGTACAACAATGCAAGTCACAGCAGCACTGGATTTACTCCTTTCTAGATTACCAGTGGCATGGAATTTGCTCCCATGCCTGAGCTGCATAGAAAACCTCCCTCCTCCATGTCTTTGAATGAATGGATGGACATACTAAAGAAAGGTTGGGAGAATACGAAGAAGGCTCTAGCAGATGCAGCAGAAGCCTACCAGAAGCAAGCTGATAAACACTGCTCACTCCAGTACCCCTTTCATGTGGGGGACAAAGTTTTTGTGTCTACCAAATACTTAAGATTAGGAATGCCTAGCAAGGAATTTGGTCCAAAATTTCTAGGTCCATTCCCTATAGTGAAGATAGTTAACCCATTTACAGTTCAGCTCAGTCTACCCAGAAGTCTAGAGAAATTTGGCCCAGAATTTCATTGTAGCTTGTTGAAACCAGTAAATGGGTCTAGCATAAGAGCATCCAGCCAAACTTTCTCTCCTCCTTTAGAGATAGAAGGGGAAACACAATCGGAGGTGGAAAAGATTGTAGACTCTAGGTTGAATAGGGGTGGCTTGCAGTATTTAGTGCAATGGAAGGGTTACCCTTTGTCTGAAGCTACTTGGGTGAAAAGTTGGAACTTAAAAGTGGAAAGGTTAGTAGAACAATTCCACGAGAAGTTTCCCGATAAGCCAAAGGGTCCCCTAGGGGTGGAAGTAGGTGGTTATTTTTTTTATATGTTAACTGTTATGTTATTCTTTTTTCAGGAAACGTTTTTCTTCTGAGGAGAGGCCGCCTGTCAGGCCTGCATTTATATTCCTTTTAGCATTTTGGCCTGCCACACTTTCTCTTATTTCATTATGCTGTTTCTTTAAGTATAGTCAATGGGAGGGGGGAATAGAAGGAATAGAATTGTGGAATGTATTGTTTTTCATTCTTTACTAGAAGCAAGGTCACCCTTTGTCTCCGCACCAGTACACCTGACCGGAAGAAGCTGGGCATGGATTGGACCATGTGATGGACTATGGGTGTGGGGACAAGATCATGAACTTTTAACTGAGTGGGATTCTGATGTAACTTCCAGAGTTGGAATCCCACAGAATGATGCCAACATGCTGTCTTATTAAATTGGAACTTTAAGCATAGTTTTGCCTTTGACTCTGATTTAATTCTACATGGTATTTGAAACACTGACAACCTCAGCCCAGAGAAGGAAGAAGGGTGTGGTGAAAGTTTCAGAAATGACTTCTAGTTTTCTGGAGAGTAAAAGGAAAGGAGGGGAGAAATACTTTCAATCTTGCAAGTTTATATTAATGTAACTTTTATTAATGTAAAGATAGAGATAGTACTCCTGGTTATTTCTTCTCTAGACTACTTCGCAGGACTAACACTAGGTTGCTTCAAGGTCTTTGCGAGTACTCATTGTATATCTTATAGAAGCCACTTTTCCCCCCAGAATTTACCCAGTATCAATGTGTATCACCACTCTGTTGTCACTTCCTTAATGTCTTCTAATGTGTATTTGCCTGAGCCCACATATTACACCTTAAACTGAGTCCACATCTTTGACTTTGCCCAAATAGTAATAGATTATTAATTTTTCAAACAAATTTACATCATATTATTTAAAATTATGTTTAAAAATTATCTAAATAATATTCTAACAGAATATATCACACTTAATAAATTACAGGGGTATTGATTCTAGATTTACATATCATGTTCTCCAACACATTATTTTGATGCTATTTTGATATAATATACCCACACTCTTATTTCTCTTCCCTCATTTCTCTCCCATGTTTTCTACTGCCTACTGTTATAAACCAATTCCTGGAAAATATAATTATGAGTGCTGCTAGGCAAATGTGTTCTGAAGTTGCAGTATTTTCATTCTGCAGTAGGAGTAGTTGCCATGGATGGATGGGCAGAGAAACAAAGTGTGTCTGACTTTATCTGGAGAAATAGCAACTCTTGGAGTGCCATAGAGGATGCTGTCTTTTGTTAGACACTTATTCAGCAATATTTTAGTTTTGTATATTTTAAAAATGGAGTAAATTTCCATCAATACAATACAATAGCAGAGTTGGAAGAGAGCTTGGAGGTCTTCTAGTCCAATCCCCTGCCTAGGCAGGAAACCCTATACCGTTTCAAACAAATGTCTATCCAACATCTTATTAAAGACTTCCAGTGTTGGAGCATTCACAACTTCTGGAGGCAAGCTGTTCCACTGATTAATTGTTCTGTCAGGAAATTTCTCCTCAGTTCTAAGTTGCTTCTCTCCTTGATTAGTTTCCACCCATTGCTTCTTGTTCTACCCTCAGGTGCCTTGGAGAATAGTTTGATTCCCTCTTCTTTGTGGCAATCCCTGAGATATTGGAACACTGCTATCATGTCTCCCCTAGTTCTTCTTTTCATTAAACTAGACATACCCAGTTCCTGCAACCGTTCTTCATATGTTTTAGTCTCCAGTCCCTGAATCATCTTTGTTGCTCTTCTCTGCACTCTTTCTAAAGTCAAATTGATCCTCCCACTCAGGTATTTTCTAAGACAAAGCACCAGTTTTTAAAGATGCTTCTCAGGACTATCGTAGGGCATACATTTGAGTGGGATAAGGCTGAACTAATAAATTAATAAAAACTTATATGAATAGTGCAGGTTGTTCTGCATTCATAAGGCTACTATTAGTGACACTCTAATCTATTTAAGGATGAAAAAATTTACCCTTTCCTACCTTATTAGGTAGACTGATCAGTGAGATTCTTAAGACCTCCATTCAACAACATCTGGGTTAAAATACTGCTTCCTCAGCTCTGTTCATACCCTTGAGTAATTCACTTTAATATCAATGTCTGATTTCTGAGTAGAGAGGTTTATGAATCTATATTTTATGGCTAATGATGTCCCAAACTTTTGTACTTCAGAGAAGTAACAAATTAGTGTTAGTTTTGAGGAGTGATGGGTTATAATTATGTAGTAGGTTGGGTTGAGATAATCAACAGATGTTTCATCGGGGTGGAAAGTAATTTTAGGAAGTAGCCTATTCATAGGTGTGGATCACTTTTAAATGTCTTCAGTAAGATACTTATTGGAACTTAAAGAAACTCATGGCTGTGGGCAGGTTAGCCTGCAATACTGCATTCTAACCCCTGTTCCACCACAGCTCTTACTGCACCATCACACAAGACCTTGATTGCATGGTCACAGCTGTAATTTTTATTTTTGTTTTTTTGACACTACCCTTTGTGCTACCTCGGTATGTTAGGAAGCTTATTTTTTAAAAAGTAGTGTTTACTTGGTTTACCTGTAATTACAATTATAGCTGTTGCCAGTCATTAAGTGGATCACCACATTACCACGTCCGATTTTATGATCATTTTTGTGGTGGTTGTTAAGCAAATGCTAATGTCATTAACTGAATCCATTGTTTGCAAATGACAATGAATTAACATCAGTTTCTGGCAAAAAAAAGTTATAAATCATAGTCATGTGACTAAGGGGTACTGCAAGGATCAATTGCCAAGTGCCCATGGTGCAGCAACTATCAGAACTTTGAATCTGGATTGTAAGTGGCCCGGGGAAGACTGTTGTAACTTTGAAAGGTCACTAAGTGACCAGTTGTAAGTCAAGGATGACCTCTATGTTTGCAATCATTGATGAATGAAATGAATAACTCATTTTGAAATTAGTCTGTATCCATTGAGTATGCTGTACTAACTGCTTTTAATACACTGAAATGGGGAATGGGATGAGTAGTTGAATTGAACATATTAGTATCTATTATGTCATTGGAGAAAGCAAATTTCCATTTTAATGCAGATCATTTCTATGTTTTATCACTATAATTTTACAAAATCACATAGTTATAATATTTATAACAATAAACTTCTCCTTTCTATTTACATACACATTTGAGGCAGCTTTAAATATGAATCATGAAGTACGATTAATATGGTTTTAATCACCATGGAGAGTGGTTTCCTCATTCCAGTAAATGAGTTAAAAATATCTGGATTTTGTACAAATGTGACCAAAAGCTTGATACCAGGCCTTAACAGTGGTTTGTTGGTTCAATAATTTACATACCATCTATTTTTAATATTTTTTATACTATTGCATAACTATTATATGCAAAAGAAAGAAAAGCCTCAGGCTTGTTTTAATAATAATAATAATCTTTCCTGCTTTTCATTACTGCCTGCTATAATGTGTATGGAAAAGGTCATCAGGCATTGTGCTGAATTTCTCCTTCAAGCCAAACAACTTGACAATTTATATTCAGCAGTGCTTTCATGTTTTGTTACATTCGTGGTCTGAGGGGGAAATATCAAAATAAAAGAATGAAAAGAATGTTGTTTTTTCAACCTTTGAATCTACTGTATCTTTGTTATGAGTTGTTTACTGAAGATTCCACTCACAAAATTGGAAGTGGCACATTAGTGTCATATTAACAAAACATTTTATTTCTATATGAGATGGCAGGAAGGAAGCTGTACTTTATTTTCCCTATTGTTTTAGGAAGGCCATAGAATGAACACATCCTGTTTAACTTTTTATATACACCCTTTAATGACAGTTTAGTCTATTTATCAGGGGTGAAATCTACTTACCTTCGCTACTGGTTTGCAAATATAGGAGCGTGCTCGCTTGTTCTGCTCACACTCATCGCCTCCGTGCATGCGCAGGAGCTTCCGTGCATGTGCAGAACATCAAAAACAGATGTGGTGATGTCCGGGTGCATGGGCGGAGCCTGCTATCGAGCGCATCTGCAAAGGTAAGTAGAACAGCAAGGGGGAGGGAATCCATTGTGCCACACGATTTAGATTAGCTAGAAAGTAGGAAATCCTGCTTTCTAGCTAATAAAATTGTACATCACAACTGATCGTCAGAAATACCAGTTCATTTGAACCGGTAGCATTTTTTTTACCACTGGTTTGGGTGAACTGGCCCAAACCGGTAGCATTTCACCCGTTATTTATGTCAAGTATCATATTTTAATTTTATGTATTATTATATTTTAGATTTAGTTCTATCCTCCAGGAATTAAAGCCGGTATACATAACACTTTCTCCTCCATTTTTCCATACAACAATATAGTGGGATGAGAGAAAGAGTGATAGACCAAAAGTAATCCATTGAATTTCTATGGGTGTGTGAATTTAGGTCTCCTCGTTCTTAGACCAACGCCATACTGGTTTTTACAACTTCCTTGAATGTAAACACAATAAAACATTTTTCCCTTGATCTGACCAATATTTTGGAGGAAACCCACAGGATATCAAAGACCATATATAGCATTCAGCTTTAAAGAAATGGATACAGAGGCAATGTCTCTCCAAGCATAGATTATGAACCTCAGGATTATATAAACCCATGGGAAGAGAGTTCCCAGACAATCTTTGCAAGTCTTTTCCAAGCAGAATAGCCAGTTGGTGTAAAATTATGCTGAATACATAGCAACACAATGTTTTTAGAGCCCTGAATGCAGCCTGAATACACTTTTTGTTTAAGACACTGGCTTTCAAAGGCCACCAGGCTTCTAAATAAAGCTTCTGGTCTGAGTGTCTCATTTGCACTCACTTTGCAAAAGGAATTATGATGGGAGTGTGTGCTGGATTTGTTTTACTCTGGCGCAAAGTAGCCAATTATCATACAAGGTAGGAAACTGTAAACCGGTTTATTCTATATAGTACAAAGAGATGTCCTTGAGGGACTAAATTATAAATCAACAGTCCCCAATATACAAATTCGCATATTTTAAATATACATTTGGAAAACATAGGCACATGATAATTAGCCAGCAATACACAACAAGCAACAAAATATTTGCACATAGTAGAAGATGGCCCTCCCATCATCTACTTACTAAAGTATTGCAGCTCTCACTTTTCTGTTTCTCATTGATAAGACTGAAGAAGTATGTAAAACCTTTTAGCTGGTTTATCTGCAGTAAGGAAGGAAAGTTAATCCTGAATCAGCTGCTGACCTGGTAAAAGTTCCTTGATAATAACAGTCACATGATCCTTCAGGACTGTAAAGGGGGAGCAAGGGGCTCACAAAAAGAAGAGACAAAAAATGCAATTAACAAAAATTGACTTACTGTGGTTCAGGGCAGCCACTCCAGATGAAAGAACACAAGAAGAAAATTGTAAAAATGAAAGTGGGGGAAATTACAAGCATCAAGCAAAGGACTGGAAGGAAAAGAAAAGATGGGCTGTATCTTTATCTCCTAGCTTTACTAGGAGAGTCCCAAGAGCAAATTACAACCTGCCAGTATTTTTGCAAAGAGCAGCATTTTAAGTTTTGGAGAAGACAATTTAAGGCAGGGTTGTCAAACTTGTAGCCCGCAGGTCAGATGCATCACAAGCAGGCCATGCCCACCTGGCTCTGCATAGGCAAAAAATGCCAAGATACGTCATGATACATCACGTAATGAGATCGAGTTTGACACCCATGATTTAAGGCAAGTCAACACTATTTTTTCTGCTCCTGACTTTAGCAAATGGGAGTGGCAGCCTTCCAAATGGAAACTGAATTTCAGTAATTATGTGAAAGTGAGCAAGCTTGCCCTTCCCATTAAACATGTTATTTTTTTAAAAAAAAACCTAATCATTTTATATTTATACAGCTCTGGAATTCTATAATTGATTTATTTGAAACATATTTATTTCTTGTCCAGCCCCCAATAAAATCATTACTTTTAGGGGAGCACAAATATACTTTGAATCTTTTAGACCAAGCATTTGCTTGGAAACAAGAAACTCAATAAATTTCAGGCTTATAGATTTCCTTTCATGACGTCCCTATAGAAGTTAAATTATTTAGAGCCAAGGAGCTAGACCTTCTGCTATATGGTACATATTTTACGCCAATAAATATGTAAGAGTTTAGTGCAGGGGTTGAGGGATTCGGCTAGAAGCCAGGAGACTGAGAGTTCTAGTCCCTCCTTAGACACAAAGTCAGCTGTGTGACAGTCATACCTTCTCAGCTCTAAGAAGAAAGCAATGCCAAACCATTTATTAAAAAAAAACCTTGCAAGTATACTGCAGACTTGTCCAGATAATTGCCAGGAGTCAACACTGGCTTGAATTAAATTCACATGCAATCACATATGAAAATGCTTTGCTGTTGCTTCGGCTGCCATGAAACGGGGAGGGAGGGCATGGTATTTGGGAGGGGTTACTCATTGTGCTGGAGGAAGGTTCTGGAGTTCAGCTGCTGATCGGACTACGCATGCGTGGGAGTTTCCCGCCAGGACTAACAGCACCGACATTCCATCTTCGTGATGCCTTTTGAAGTTATCTCGCACCTGACACTTGGGAGAATTATGATTGGACTGTAACTGTGATGCCAAGGGGAGGGGAATGGGCTATTCTATATATCAATCGCTTTCGTGCCTAAATATTCAGATTTCGCTTCGCTATGCCTTTAATCATTTATAATTAGTAAAAGTACACTTGATTTCCACACATGGAGACTCGTGGTCTTTCTTTCCTAATTATCTAATGGAGAGGTGCTGACAATAAGCGAAATCTCACTCGCACCCCACCAGGAGATTTCAACCTTCCGTGGGGGGTGCACTTTCAAGAAGAATGAAGACAATGTCTTTGCACACAAGCGATGAAGACATTGAAAAGGAAACCGCTGATCCATCATTACCTGAGAGAATGGCTGAGTTGGAAATAGCGGGCCCTGCGATCCCCCCCCATTGGTCCTTGTCTGTGGGACAAAAGGAGGACAGTGCAAGTTGGGATGCTGGTGTTACCAGGAGAAAACCTCAGGCAAAGCCACTTGAAATGGGGCAGATCTTGCCCGAACGAAGGCCCCGAGAAAGAGTTCAAACGGAGGACTTTGAACAAAGGTACTCTATGCAAAGATTCGGGGAGGGTGAAGAGGCCATGGGGGGATGGGAGCAAACTAACCCAGAAACCGCTTCTCCCCCCCAGCCAGGGCAGTTGCCAGAGTTGCCCCCCCCCCAGAAGACAGAGAATGGCAAAAATCCCTCCCTTAACTGTGAAATTTGATGGGAATCCGAAAAAACTGGGCCTCTTCATTATGCAAGTTTATAACTTTATGGAAATTTATGGCCCCAAATTAGAATCGGATGACCTAAAAGTCCGAATGGTGTTGTTTGCGTTGGAAGAGGAGGCGGCCGAATGGTGCTTAAGTCTGCACCAAAGCAACTCCCCCCCCTCCTGAGAGATTTTGATGCGTTTATGACTGCGTTTAAGAGAAGATTTGATGACCCCCTGACTGAGAAGCGGGGAAAGCTGAAGTTTATGACCCTCAGATAGGGGGATAGACCGGTCTCTCAGTATATTCAGGAGTTTCAACACCTGTCTGCTTATATGAAAGGGTGGTCTCAAGAGGTGCTTCTAGACCAATTCGCATTAGGATTGAAGACATTTATCAACAATGTGTGAATCGACACCTCCCCAAGCGTGTTACCGCTTGGTATGAAAATGCAGCAGACATTGAGCTTGATTTGATTAGACTACAACGTGAGAGAGAGAGAGAGAGAGAGAGAAGAAAAATCACCCCCCCCCCAACTCAACGGGCCCCTCCCCACATCAGGGGTGAAAGAAAGGGAAGCTCTGCAGGCACATCCAAACCGCTCACTTGCTTCTGTTGTGGAAGGGGGGGCCACCGCACTCCGGAGTGCTGCACTAAACTCCCCACAACCGCCCCACCCCCTGCCAAGAGGGAAGGGAAGACAAGCAAGGCCCCATACAAGAAAAAGAAAGAAGCTGCTTTCGCTGCGGATGCCATTCCCCCCCCCCCGCGGTTCATGCAAAACGTGGAGGGAGAAGCTGACGCTTCCACCAGCTCCTCTGATGACTCTGAGGACGACGCCTCGCCTCGCTGGGTGAGTTCAAACAAAGGCCCCATGCTGATCCCAATAGAATTAAGGGTTCCGCCCGAGGGGGTGTCAGAGCAACTTCCCACCCTCCTTGACTCGGATTGTTCCCGATGTATGATCAATCCTGCAATGGTGGAGAAACTAGGCCTCAAGTTAAAAACTTTGAAAACCCCTATTGTCTTTCGCCAAATAGATGGGTCCATAGCAGGGGGTGGCCCAGCCCACTTCTATACTGAACCGCTTGAGATGAAAATGGGCACCCACATAGAATTAATTTCTTTTATTGTGGCTCCTGGAATGGACAGGCCCCTCATTTTAGGCCTCCCCTGGCTTCGGAAATGGAACCCTCGCATAAATTGGAGGGAGGGATGGTTGCGCATTCGCACAAGCACGCCTCCAGAAGGGGAGTGCGTTTCCCCGGAGCCTGTTAGCTGCAGCTCCGCTTTGGCCGCCAGAGGGCAGGAGAGAATTGAAGGAGAGGAAAAGATTCCAAAAGTGTATTGGGACCTGGGAGGAGTTTTTAGTGAAGAATCTTCCGATAAACTTCCGCCCCACAGACCTACTGATTGCTCCATCGACATTTTGCCCGGTGTCAAGCTTCCAAAGCCCCAAATATATTCCATGTTCCCTAGAGAGATGGAGGAAATGAGAAAATTCATTGATAAAAATTTAGAGAGGGGTTTCATCGAGCCAGCACGACCCAAAGTAGCTGCACCCGTATTATTCAGGGAAAAGAAGGATGGCTCCCTGAGACTGTGTGTTAATTTCAAGAATCTGAACAGGATCTCGGCCCAAAACCTCTACCCATTGCCGTTAATGAAGGACATGTTAGCCCAATTGGGGAAGGGCCGCATTTTCACTAAACTGGACCTCAGAGAAGCGTACTATAGAGTCCGCATAAAGGAGGGGGATGAGTGGAAGACTGCTTTCAACTGCCCCCTCGGCTGCTTCCAGTTCCGAGTGATGCCCTTTGGCCTGCAGGGGGCGCCTGCAGTTTTCATGCAATTAATTAATGAGATCTTGCATGACCATCTTTACAAAGGCGTTATCGTATATTTGGACGATATCCTTATTTACACTCAGACTTATGATGAACACGTCGCTTTGGTCCACACTGTATTGAAAAAACTCAAGGCCGCTGAACTGTATGCCAAACTGTCCAAGTGTGAATTTCACCAGGCGAAGATTGACTACCTAGGGTATCGTATCTCCCCCGCTGGCATTGAGATGGACCCTGGAAAGGTGAAGGCGGTCACTGAGTGGGAGGCACCCCGGACACGCAGGCAATTGCAAAAGTTTTTGAGTTTTGCTAATTTCTACCGTCAGTTCATTCCTTCTTTTGCTAAAATTGTGCTTCCTATCACTAATTTGTTGAAGTCCAAAGGTGGGCCTAAACCTAAGCCTAGCAAGCCACTGGATTGGACCATGGAGTGTCAAGCTGCTTTCGAGAAGTTGAAGCACCTCTTTGCTGCGGAACCGGTTCTGAAGCATCCCGACATGGACAAGCCTTTCGTCATCCAAGCCGATGTCAGTGACGTAGCTGTTGGGGCCGTCTTGCTTCAAGCCAACGACCAAGGTAATTTGCAACCTTGCGCTTACACCTCCCGCAAGCTCACAGACACTGAAAGACGTTGGGCCGTTTGGGAAAAGGAAGCATTTGCAGTGCGCTGGGCCCTGGCCACGTGGCACCACTTTCTAGAGGGTGCTAAACACCCTTTTGAGGTGTGGACTGACCACAAAAATTTGGAGGCTTTGAGGACCCCACGCCGCCTATCCCCTAAGCAGATGCGCTGGGCCCAACATTTCAACCGTTTCAACTTCACACTCAAGTACATCCCTGGGGGAAGAACTTCATGGCTGATGCTTTGTCCAGACTCCCTCAATACAACTGCTCTAAACTGAGTATTGTTCAGCCTGTCGTTCCCACATCCAGCCTTGCGGCTCCAGTGATCACTCGCCAGCAGGCACGCTCGAAAGTGGAGGTGCCTCAGGATTTTCTTTCTGATCTCAAACAGGCCCTTCCCCAGGATGACTGGTTCCAGCAGCATCAGGATGAGTGCACAATGAGGGACAATTTACCGTGGATCGGAGCCAAGCTTTACGTCCCAGCCTCTCTTCGTCTCGTCGTCCTCCAATGAGCTCATGATTCTAAGTTGGCGGGTCACTTTGGATTCGTAAAAACATTACACCTGGTGAAGAGACAGTTTTGGTGGCCCTCTTTGAAAAAGGACATTGAACTTTATGTTGCCAGTTGTCCGGTCTGTGCAGCCGCTAAACGGCCACCTGGAAAGCCACAAGGCCTACTTCAATCCGTGGCCTGCCCTGTCACCCCTTGGAAGGGAATTTCGATGGACTTCATTGTTGAACTTCCTGAGAGCCAGGGGCACACCGTCACTTGGGTGGTTACGGACTTATTTTCAAAACAAGTTCATTTTATTCCGTGCCACAAAATTCCTTCTGCAAAGGCACTGGCTAAACTCTTCATTTCCCACATTTACCATTTGCATGGGGTGCCTGATCGCATCATTTCCGATAGGTGTGTCCAGTTCACTTCTGCTTTCTGGAAGGAATTTCTTAAACGCATTGGCTCCGCCCAGGGACTAAGCTCCGCCCACCATCCTCAGACTAATGGGGCTTGTGAGAGGACTAATTCTGTTTTAGAACAATATTTACGTTGTTTCATCAATTATCAGCAAGATGATTGGGTGGACTTGCTACCGCACGCTGAAGTGGCCTACAATAATTCTGTCCATAGCAGCACTGGTTTCACTCCTTTTCGTGTTGTTTTTGGTCAGGATTTTGTTCCTATTCCTGAGCTGCCTCGTGAACAACCACAAGTTTCTTCCGTCGCTGATTGGAGCGAACGTCTGAGCCATGTTTGGCCTTTGACTCTTGCTACTTTGGATGCTGCGCATCGTGCTCATAAGAAACAAGCAGATAAGAGGCGTGCGCAACCTTATCAGTACAGGGAGGGTGACCTGGTTTATTTGTCCACAAAGTTCCTTCAAACTACGCAAAAGTCGAAGAAATTGGGACCTAAGTACGTGGGTCCGTTTCCCATCATCAAGGTCATCAATCCTGTTTCGGTTCGTTTGCAGCTGCCCAAGCATCTCAACCGTGTTCATCCCATGTTCCACGTTAACCTCATTAAGCCTGTTCGTGTTTCTGCTTTGCGTCCGCCTATCGACCCTCCGCCTGCCCCCCTGTTGGTTGACAGTGAACGTCATTTTGAAGTTCGCGAGATACTGGACTCTCGCCGGCGACGTAATCGAATCCAGTACTTAGTGGCTTGGAAGCATTTTCCTCCATCTCATACTGAATGGGTTGACAAGTCCCATGTTCGTGCCCCCCAGCTGCTTCGGCAGTTTTATTCTGCTTATCCTGACAAGCCTTGACGTTTTCCTCCCCCCCCCTCTTTTCTCTTCTGTGTTTTGTTGTTCGTCTGTTTGTTTGTGTTTTCTCGTTTTCCAGGCCTGACTGCCTTTTTCCGGGGGACGGCCGGATGTCAGCCTCTGCTTTGCTGTTGCTTCGGCTGCCATGAAACGGGGAGGGAGGGCATGATATTTGGGAGGGGTTACTCATTGTGCTGGAGGAAGGTTCTGGAGTTCATCTGCTATTCGGACTATGCATGCATGGGAGTTTCCCGCCAGGACTAACGGCACCGACATTCCATCTTCGTGATGCCTTTTGAAGTTATCTCACACCTGACACTTGGGAGAATTATGATTGGACTGTAACTGTGATGCCAAGGGGAGGGGAATGGGCTATTCTATATATCAATCACTTTCGCGCCTAAATATTCAGATTTCGCTTCGCTATGCCTTTAATCATTTATAATTAGTAAAAGTACACTTGATTTCCACACATGGAGACTCATGGTCTTTCTTTCCTAATTATCTAATGGAGAGGTGCTGACAGAAGCAGACCAATCAAAATATAGAGCAACCATGTTTTGTGTTCCTCACCCTTTATCATTCCTAATTTGGCAGGAATTGATTCCCCCCCCACACAATATTTGTCATTTGAAATAGTGCCTGAAACTCTATGTCACTTATTTTCTCTGTTGTGTTTATTTCCTCTGTGAGAATGTGCATCCTTTCATTTGACCGTTGTGGCCTCTTAAGCCAATTCCTGTCAATGTATGATCAGAATGTGACAACTGAGTGTTGCTCAAAGAATGCTAAGGTTAGACTTCTGGGGGAGGGGTTTGCCGTCGTCGGCAGCTTAAACGAGCTGCCGCCAGAGTTCTGGTTCGTATATCTATTTAACATCTATAGATATCTCTTTTTCAGGCAAGAAAAAAGCAGGGAGGGACTCAGTCAGTTAGAACCTTCTTTGTAGTTTGCAGGGTTTTTTTTTGGCTGTAAACGGAGAAGGAGGATCAGCGTAAGCTGAGTCATTTACTCCGGCCAGATCTTCTCAGCTGTTTTTTTTTCTCAGCGCTTCCGCATTTGCTATAACGATATATCTCCAACTTCCTGGCACAGAATCAAAGGAATAACTTCTTATAAATTAATTAGCTCCCTTGAAGATCTTTTCTTATCAACTTCTAAAAATTTACTGAAATTATTTTATTTGAAATTAACACGAGCAGAGACTTTGTTTGCTTCCTTTCTATAATGGCACCAAAATCAAAGTTGGGGAGACGTCCTCTTAGCAACACATCTCAGGCATTTGCTACAAAGTCGCAGCCTTTACCTTCTACGCCCTCTACTGGAGATTTGTTAACGAAAGAATTTCTTTTCAAGACTCTTAAAGAATTTAGAGAGGAGATGAAGCAACTTATTACAGACTTATGTGATAAGCTTGATACCAAGATTGCTCAAACAGAGGAGGACATGGTAGGACTTGTAACTGTATTGGCAGACTATGTTGCTGGAGCTCCTGGAGGAAGCCAATACCAACCTGACATCTAAAATTGAAGTGCTGCAACAGAAAGTTGAAAACGCAGAAAAACAACTTGTTATGACAAACTACAAAAAGATGGAGCTTGCATTAAGAGTTAGGGGATTGCGTGAAAACGAACAGGAGAACTTGAAACAGATTTTTTCAGAGGCTTTCAGTCGCTTGGTGGGAAGTCCGGGACTCAACTTTGATTGGCAGATCCAAAAAATTTACCGTCATAATTCGTGGGCGGCAAAACAGAGACAGCTTCTGCTTCCTGGGAGGAGCCTGCTGGTGGTGGCAGCAAAAAAATCAGCTGCCTCCAAATTCCTGGCTACGTACCTGTTTAGAGGATCTTCCATCTGACGTCTTATCAGGTTTTCTTATCCTTCAGGCAAGAAGGAAAGAAGAAATTGTTTTGCTGGCAAATGCTCTTCGATTTTTGCAGCTTTTGTGCTTGCAGGGAAAGGGGGGCTAGCCCAAGGCAGAACGGCTGTCCGTGCTGGGAATTTCAAACTGCCTTGTGCAGGACAAAGTAGGTCTCCCCCACTCAGTTCCAAGTTTTGTTTGATTTAATCTTATCACAAGCTGAATCCATTTCCGTGGACAATAATTGTTTATCAACATTTTAGCTTCTTTTCTTTTTCTCCTCCGAAAAATTATTTACTTAGAGGCTTTTAAAATGGCGCCGAGCAGGCTGGTTTCTCCGGTAATAATGAACACTTTTTGTTAATCCTCACAAGAATTCACAAGAATTCAAAACAAAAGAGATTGCTTATCATATGTTTTGGTTTCACAATAGGCCAGCAGAAGCTTTTTAATTAGTTTCATTTCTACTCCTTCATTAACTTTGCTTATCTGGAAGTTAAATGGTGATGAATCTGCTGAACGGTCTTGTTACAATGTTTACTCACTGAAAGTTCTGCCAAGCCTTAAACTTCAAAATAAAAGCCTCTTTACTTAAAGCTGCATATTCAGGCAATAGAGTTTTATTAACTGCAGGCAGATAAATTTTGAAATGGCTTTAAACCAAATATTAACTTGAAGTTGTAAATTTTTTTCTTATTACTATTCAAAATACCAGCTTCAATTTTGTAAAAGGCTTTCTTATCCAGCTGCGTTACAAGATGCCGATTTTATAGCTTCTGCGTTTGATATATGACACACTCAATCAGCTCTATTCTCCTGAAGACTTCTCCTTATTAACTGTTAAAAGTCTATAAATAGTATTCCATTTAAAACCGAGGGGAGCAGAGACTTTGTTTGTTTGTGCGTTTTTTATAATGGCTCCCAAATCGAAGCAGTCTAAGCGTTTCCTTAATAATACATCTCAAGAAATTGTTACAAAATCGCTGCCCTCGCCTCCCATGCCCTCTACTGGAGATCTCTTAACGCAAGAATTTCTTTTTGAAACCCTTAAAGAGTTCAGACAGGAAATTAAACAACTTTTATCGGACTTATATGATAAACTGGACGCCAAGATTGCTCAAACAAGGGAAGATACGATCAGAGTTATGACTGTTATGACAGATTATGTTTCTGAAATGGAGGACAAATTGGAACTTTTGGAAAAAACTAATTCTAATTTGACATCTAAAATTCAAACATTACAACAGGAAGTTGAAAATGCTCAAAAACAACTTGTTATGATAAATTACAATAAGACTGCGTTTGCAATAAGAGTCAGAGGATTGCGTGAAAAGGAACAGGAGAACTTGAAACAGACCTTTTTTGAGGCTTTCAGACGTTCGGTGGGAAGTCCGGGATTTAACTTTGATTGGCAGATTCAAAAAATTTATTGCCAGAACTCATGTATAGCAAAACAACGACAGCTTCCGAGGGACATAATTATATATTTCACCACAAGAGAATCCAGAAATGCGATAATACAGAAGTTCTACAATAACAGGCTGCGAATCGATGGACAGGACTTGATTGTTTTTAAAGAAATACCATCTCAAATATTAAGAGCAAGGAGAGACTACACTTTCTTAACTGAAAAACTCAGAGATTCTCAGATACAATATAAATGGGAAGTGCCATCTGGTATCACAGTCACATTTGAGAACCAAAAATATCGTCTCAATTCTGTTTGCGAAGCCCGAGATTTTTACAACAAAACTCTGAAGGCGGGACTTCCTGACTCACCCGGACTTGGAGAAAGACAAGGAGAAGGAGAAGATAAGTAGCGGGACATGTGGCTACAAGGCGGAGGGTGTTGCTTTCCCCTTCCGGAAGGGCAGAAGAGTAAAGAATAAAGATCCAGCTATGCCTTTAAAATACTTCTTAAATTTTTAATTTGAATAAAATTTCAGGACTCCTGTCTGGTATAAAATGACAAAGCTGTATACCGATGAAGAGATATTGAGACTGAAAGAAGCGGTGCTGAATTTGGACATATATTGTATGGGACTTATATAAGACTTGTTTGAATCTTAATTTAAACTGCGCATGATCTATTCTTTGGGGCGAGGAGAGCGGAGATCGTAGTTTTTTGGGATTGTGGTTTGGGATGAATGGAGTCGGGTGGCGTGGGGTAGATGGAAGGGTAGTGAAAGTTCAATTAGATTACCTTGATCCAGAATGTAAGCTGATTTTTGTATAAATTGTTATTTGAATACAAGGTTAAGAAAGATTATCTGGAGAGTCTACACGAGGGTGGAGTAAATATGAGAGGAGCAATGGATGAGGATAAAATATATATGCGGACACGGGTAAAGGCAGGATGGGAGGTATAGAATTTATATGCGGAAGCAGGTAAAGATATTGTTTAAGATTTTAAAAATAATGAGAAGTTGAAGTTAATGTTAGAGAGTATATTGACTTCTCTTTCTTGGGGGGGGTTTCCCCCCCTTTTTTTCTTTTTATTATTCTTTTCTTTTTTTGTTCTTTATTTTTTTAATTTTTTTTTATTTTGTAACTTCTAATCTATTTGGTTTCAATATACTCCAGACTTTGCTTGATAAAGAACGATGCCGGGAATGGGACCTGGGAAGTCGGAAGGGGGTCAGGTAGGGGGGTTCAGGGGGTGGGTGGGGGGGAGGGTGGAAATATAGACTCAATTTTCAGAACAATGAATGCACTTGGATACTGTTGCTTTTTTTTCCTTTTTTTTTCTTTTCTTCGTTCTTTTCCTTTTATTTTTCTTTTGTTTTAGTACAAAACAAATAGACCAATGAATACTAGAAATACACCGAAGCGAGGTGTAGAGGGAAAGAAGAGGGGGGAATTAAGAGGGAGTGAGAAGGGAATGTAAGGAGGGTGAGATGGTGGGAAGGGGAGAAAGGAATGGTTGAGGGGGAAGGGAAGTAGAAGAGGGGATTGTTGGAAGGGGGAAATGAAAGTTGGAGGGGTAGAAGGAAGGGTGTATGTAGAAGTGTTATGAGTTGTTTATTGTTTCTTTTTTTTTTAACTGCACAGTATTTAAGTGATTGTATAAAGGAAAATGAAAATGTAATAAAAGAATCTTTGATGAGAAAACAGAGACAGCTTCCGAGAGATGTAGTTATATATTTTGCTACAAGAGAATCCAGAAATGCGATACTACAAGAGTTTTATAATACCAGGCTGCGAATTGACGAACAGGACTTGATTGTCTTCAAGGAAATACCACCCCAAATGTTAAGAGCCAGGAGAGACTATGCTTTTCTAGTCAAAGAACTCAGAAATCGTCAGATACAGTATAGATGGGATGTGCCATTTGGTATTATAATTACATTTGGTGAGCAAAAATATTGTTTCAACTCTGTATGGGAAGCCCGAGATTTTTATTATAAGACCCTAAAGGCGGGACATCCTGAATCACCTGGACCCGGAGAAAGACAAAGAGAAGGACAAGAGAAACAACAAAACACACAACTACAAGACAGGAAGTATCGCTTTCCCCTTCCTGAAGAGCAGAAGACCAGAGAACAAGGACCTAGCCGTGTTTCCAGACGAATGGAAAATAAGGTGGATCACAGCAACATCTATGATTATCAACCATTGATTAAGGAGATATCTACGAAACCATTATAAAAGAGAAAGTAAAGATCTTGCTATATCAAACAGCTCAAAAACGACATAACTTCTTTGTAAGAAAATTATATTAAATTAACTGATCCAAAACATTTGCTTAACTTTGAACTTGGTCAATATTTTGTGACTTTTGTTTTGCATAAAATTGTATAGTTGTATACCGATGAAGAGACATTAAGGCCGAAAGAACTGATGCTGATCTCTTTGGAAGATATGTTGTATGGGACCTAAAAAGACTTGATGGATAATTTTAAACTTTTATATAAATTACTGATGACTCACTTTCCAGGGTGCGGAGGGCGGAGATCGTGGTGATTTTCATAGATTGCGGCCCAGTTTGGATGGAGTTGGGAGGTGTGGGGTAGACGGCAGGGTAGTGGAGGTCGAATGAGAGATTTTGAGATGGAAACTTTATTGATGTTTGTAAAAATTGTTATTTGAATATATTGCTTGGAAGGATATATCCAGGGAGTTTGCAGGAGATCTAGGTGGAGTATATATGAGAGGAGCACGGATGAATATAAAATATATGTATGTGTATGTATATGTGTGTGTATATATATATATATATGTATACATATATATGTGTGTGTATGTGTATATATATGTATATGGATACAGATAGAGGCAGGGACGAGAAGAGTTTGAAAAGGAAACCGAGAGAAGAATTTGAGATATGTTTAAATTGTGTCATAGAGGAAGGAGGCATAAAAGGGACAAATTAAGGGTTTGGAAACAGACAGATATTTAGATAAAGAGATAAGGTCCCTAGCTAGAGAAGAACTCTACTTGGCTAATTTACTTGGTTTTAATATAGTCTGAAATCCTGCAAGTATTTAATTAATTGAGATTAGGAATGATGTACATTGTTTAACTTTTTGTAATGATAAGAAGCTGAGCTCAAAGCAGAGAGTTTATTGACTTTTTTTTCTTCTCTTATTTTTTTTTCTTTTACCTTTTTCTTTTTTCTTTTAACTTTTAATTTACTTGGTTTTAATATACTCCAGACTGTGTTTGATAAAAAGCTATACTGGGTACGGGATCTGGGAAGTCAGAAGGGGGGAAGGGAGGGGGGATCATAGGGGGGAGGGGGGAGGGGGGAAATAGAGTTTATGTCAATTTTTTAAAACAACAAGAATGCACTTGTATACTGTTGCTTTTTTTTTCTTTTTTTCTTTTAATTTTAGTATAAAATAAGAAGCCGAATATATCGTTGAATAGTAGAAATACACCGAAGTGAGGAGTAGAGGGAAAGAAGAGGGAGGGCTAGAGAGGGAGCGAGAGGGGAATGGAAGGAGGGTGAGATGGAAGGGAGGGGGAGAAAGGAATCTTAGAGGGGGAGGGGAAGTAGAAGAGGGGAATGCTGAAGGGGAGAAAGGAAAGTTGGAGGGGGGAGAATGAAAGGGTGTATGGAGGGTTGAAGCGCTATGTTGGTTTTGTATTTTGGAATAAGAGTTGTGTTTATTGCTTAATGTGATATCATGCACAGTATATATGTGATTGTATAAAACGAAAATGAAAATGAATAAAACATTTTAAATTAAAAAAAAAAAAGAATGCTAAGGTTAGTTTAAATTCCAGAGGAAGGGAAGATGTAAGAGATGGATAGTTTGGTCGGAGAAAAGTTTGGAATTCCAAAGAAATTTTTCCACCTCTTGGTGGAAAAAAATGGGGAGAAAGGGTTGCAAATAGATATTTATTTCCAGAGAAGACACAGATAAGCAGCCTGAATATGTCATGTTCTGGCAGTCATGTTGAAAATAAACAGAGAGTCAGTTTGTTTGGTGAAAAACTTTATCTCTATTTAAGAAACTACGTGATAACCAGCACTAAATGACTATGATACAAAGATAAGCAAATCCAAGTCAGTTCTAACAAAGTTAACCCCATCACCGTAGATATACCATTGTCCCGCCCAGTTCCACCCACAAATCCACCCAATTACCCAAATGATACCCCTAATCACCAGCACCAATCACCAATCACCATGACCCTCAGCCACCCCCCCCCCACTCAGTGTCATCGCCTTATTCCTTATCAGCTGCATCCAAGTAGAAGAGTTACTTCAGAGTAGGCTTTGAAGTGCAGCTGCTGCCCAGGAGATTCTAACAGACTCCACCGACATCAGAGAGATGAGGGGAAGGGCTTTGGCAGTGGCCCCAGCGGTGCTAGCAGCAGCATTGGCATTGGTGGTATGCAATCATGGCCGAGCGACAGCATCAGCAGTGGCGCCATGTAAGCAAGGCCGAGTGGGTGTGGCATTGGCGATGGTGGTGTGGAAGCTCTCGCTGAGGTCGGAGGTAGTGGCATCGCGGAAAAGCCGCTACCCTGCAAATGTCATCATAAGGGCTGACAGCATACATTTTATACAATGTACATAGCAAAAAGTTGCCTTGCTATGACAACTAAGAAGATACACTAAATAAATTAACTTAAACCATAATCTTAAAAGAACTTTTTCACTATCTTTTAATTATGTTTGTTAATTATTTGTTCAAAGATGGGACATTGTTCCAAACTTTTCTCACACGCTGGCAAGTCATGTTATTGCTGCCTAGAACATAAACCCATGACTAAGCAGTTAACAGCATAGAATAACCACTCCTGAAGAATGAAGAAAGCATCAGGCTCCACTGTTCCCTCTAAGGTGCTCACGTGCGCGGCCGCGCACGTCACTAGAAACCTCCGCGCAGAGATTTCTAACTGCCGCGCAGAGCTTTCTACCAAAGCAAACGTGGGGGAGTCCTTTGCAGGCAGCTAGAACTGGCTGCCTGCAAAGGACCTCCCCAGACTTGTTTTGATGAGCCACCAGTCCTCTTGCTTCTTCTCCTTCACCAGCAAAGCTCCCGCAGTGGTGCCTCTCTCTCCACGCGGAGCACCTGAGCTGGCCCCCGCGTTATCCCTCCCCCTTCCTCCTCTGCCGTGCTTTTGAGGCCGCGGGAGCTAGTAGGAAAGCGGCGGAGGTGGAGGCGATGGCAGGGATAACCCAGAGCCCAGCTGAGGTGCTCCGAGCGGAGGGGGAGGCACCACCGCCGCTGCTTTGCCGGTGAAGGAGAAGGAGCAAGAGGACTGGCGGCTTTGAAATGGTCCCGCCGGCTGCAGATTTGATTCAGCGTAAGCAGGGGCCGAACACATGCTGAGCCGACTTTGCGCAGTGAGGCGGAGTAATTCAACCCCCCCCCAAAGAACACGTGTCTGTGTGTGTGTGTGTGTGTGTGTGTGTGTGTGTGTGTGTGAGAGAGAGAGAGAGAGAGAGAGAGAGAGAGAGAGAGAGAGTTGGATCAAAATTGGTGGCCAAAGGAGTGGAGGGAGGGAGGGAGGGAAGGAAGGAAGGAAGGAAGGAAGGAAGGAAGGAAGGAAGGAAGGAAGGAAGGAAGGAAGCCCTGCCCCCTGTGAAAAAAACTGAAGATGGAGCAGTGAATGAATAAGCCATAAAAGCAACAAACAGTTAATGCGTAAGTAAGCTGAGGAGGAAGTTCTCAACTAAGGAAGCAATATTAGAAAGAAATATAAAAAGCTCAATATGCCAAAACACTTATTTTAGTCTTCATTTAATTACTTGTATTGTAGTCTGATGTAACATCTTTTTAAAGTTAACGTTAGTTAGAAAAGATAGGGTACAAAACTTAAATAATAAAAAAAATTCTACATTCATTTTGAAAAATAAATGCAATACTTGATTAATTTCATATCTTTATTTAAAATAGTTTTGGCATGGCATATCATTTTATTGACTCAGTTGGAAATGATGTGGATGTTGTATCTGATTCTGAGGCATATATATTCTTAAGTAACATAACATATAGCATATTGTCCAAACTTGCTAGACTATTTAATTGATCTTACTTTAAAGGGGGAGAGTTTCATGATAAATTATTTTATTACATTTATGTTGTATTTATATATTATATTTATTACATTTATATTCCACATTATATATTTGTATTGTTATTTTAGTGTTTATTGTCAATTTTGATAGATATATTGATATATCAATACTGATTTTAATCATACTAAATAACAATTACTGCTATTATTTATCAGCATTAAATATTTACATTTTTAATATCGAGTTAGTCATATTTTAGAATAATAGGATTATCTTTTAATAGGATAATTGGCAAAATCTAATTCAAATGTGATGGGTTGCATTCCAAAGGAATGTGAGAGGACAGGTTGCCTGCAAAATGCCAGGACCCAGGACCTGTTGGTGCCATGTCTCTCTCTAGCCAGTCTAATGATCTAAAAGCTGAGCAGAAGTCTTTTTTTTTTCAGGGTGAGCGGAAAAGTATAGTGTTTGAGTAGCACATTTTCATGCCTGGCATTCATCAGGCTGAAACCTCGCTCACAATTGGTGCTTGGCGCTTGGAATGTTGCGCAAATGTCCAGCAGACGAGACAGAAGTTCAAACTGTTGTTCTCTTAGGTGCTCAGGCATGAAACTGTGCCGCTCAAACACTATACTTTTCCGCTCACCCTGAAAAAAAATTAGAGAGAACATTGTCAGGCTCATGACCTTGATGGGAAGAAGAAATCCTTTCTAAATTTCCTGCCAATGAAAAATTTTCTGTCCAAGGTAACAGTTCACCCAGCTTATCAAAGGAGTTAACTAGCAATAGCAATAGCAATAGCAATAGCAATAGCAATAGCAGTAGACTTATATACCGCTTCATAGGCCTTTCAGGCCTCTCTAAGCGGTTTACAGAGAGTCAGCATATTGCCCCCAACAATCTGGGTCCTCATTTTACCCACCTCGGAAGGATGGAAGGCTGAGTCAACCCTGAGCCGGTGAGATTTGAACCGCTGACCTGCTGATCTAGCAGTAGCCTGCAGTGCTGCATTTAACCACTGCGCCACCTTGGCTCTTACTGAGACTAAGAAAATTGAAACTAAGCTTCAATTTTCTTCATTCATTGTCATTTTTCAAACCAAACAAGCCCCCCACCCAAAAAAACCCTCAGGAAATGAACATATTTTTTAAGCCCTCAAAAGAATTAGCAGTAGCACATTGCTCATCTTATTTCCTGCTGTTTCTCTATTTCTAACTAAGCAGCATTTCAAGCCTACAGTATGTTTACCCCACCTCAAAGAGTTGTTGCTAAGAGAAAATACAACACTGGCAACAATTTGATTAGTCAGAAAAGGGTTTGTTTTGCAGAAAGTATTTTTTTTCTTTCACATAAAAATAAACACACAGGATCTGCCAATAAGCACACATTTCTTAAATTAGGAAAAAATGAATGCGACCTTCTGCTTTTGTTTAACCATGCAACATTTAGTCTTGGAAGATTAAAGCATCTTCTGGAGATCCATATTTGCCCTGGAAATCCCAGTTATTTTGAATGTCTTTCAGTCTTCTCCACTCTTAAAATTATAGTACCATTGCCACTGGCTGTCTGTTCATTTGTAATAAGCTACAAATAATAATGGAGCGGGGGTGTGTGGTGGTTAGAGAACTGTTGCAGTTAGACTCTTTCAGCTTAGAGCTAATATTATATCATTTTACAAAGCATCTGTTAGTTTCTGGACTTTGGTAAGAGAGCTATTTGGTTCTTCTTCCTCTCCTGCACACAGAAGCAATTACAGAAGAATAAAAAATAAAACCCTTCCTCCTGCTCCAAGAAAAGAAGAAAAGCAAGTGATTCAGAATCCAATTGTAACAGTAGGCCTCAACCCTGTTAGGGATAAGCTGGAAGTCAGATTGAGGAAAGCAATCTTTATTTGGGGATTTCAGAAATGGTACTTTTGACACAAAGAGATGACTGCTTGGGAAATGCCGAGCTGGCATCATAAACAATCCAACTATAGCTCATCCCTACAGACTGAAGGATATAGTTTCATTTCAAACAGTTCTGCAGCATGTCTTTTCAAAGCTGATCCCCTTTTTCCTAGCCCATTCTACTAATGACGCAGTGGCTATGTGCATCCTGTCACATGTCAAGGTCAGTGATACTCAATAGTACATTCAGTTATTTGTTACAACTTTTTCTGGTTTAGATTCTGAAGATTTTTATGCTACCAGTGATTTCTGAAATTAATGAAACTACTTGTTACTAGAATTCTTTTTGGAAAGTAGTGATGAGATGTTTGCTTGGAAGCATAAACCCAACTTTAAAGTACGAGGAGGTGCTGAGGTAAACTGAACAGGAACCTTTTATTGTAAAACAGAACTAACAGCAAGTTCAGAACACGCGCGCAGGACAGCGCCGCCTGACAGCTATTTATACTGATAGCTGTCAGGCGGCCGGCCAATGGGGTGGCTGCAATTCTCCCGCCGGCTGGCAGCCACACCAGGACCAATCAGCTTCTTGCAAGGCGTGGCTTGGCTGCCGGCTACGTCAGGGGGACGCAACACCCCTTCCCCCCGGATAGCGCATGCGTAGTCGTCCAAGTACTTTGGTCAACTATGCAGGCGCTGAGACCGCCCCAGTCTGGGTGTGTCTGCCGAGGGCGTCAAAGGTGGAGGAGGAGACTCGTCGGAGTGACGATGCTGATTCGGAGGCCCAGTCCCTTGCCTCACGCCGAGATTCAAAGGCAAGTGTGTGGCCGCGGTGGTAGCTGGTGGCGAGCTGCCAGGATGGTTGGGGCAAGGTGTTTGCGGCTGGAGACCGGTGTCGAGCGGAGCAGCCGGAGCGGCGTCAGCCTGTTGTCCGGGCGGCTGGGCGGTCATGCGGCAGCGCAACTGGTTTATATGGCGCCGACAAATTCGTCCGTCGCCAAGTTGGATCCTGTAGGAACAGGGCCCTGTGAGTTCAAGCACCACGGCCAGCAACCACTTCGGTTCGCCCAAATAGTTTTGGGCGTACACCCCCTCCCCCACCAAGAAGGTCCGTGGGGCGTCCGGTCGGGGAACACACAGGGGAGCGAAGTGGGGGTGCAACCGATCCAGTGTGGTACGGAGCCAGCAGCCCATCAGGACTTCGGCAGGGGATTTTCTGGTAGTAGAGCATAGGGTGGAGTGTTGTGCCTGGAGGTAGGTGAAGAGCCAGGCCGGCCAGGGCAGGTGACCAAGACGGGCTAGGCCTTCCTTGGCAGAGCAAACAGTGCGCTCTGCCATTCCATTGCCGGTGGGGTGATAGGGTGCCACCGGGGCATGGCGAACCCCCAAGCTGGCCAGGTAGAGGCGGAATTCGGTGGAGGCAAATTGAGGACCGTTATCGGACACTAGGATGTCCAGGATGCCATGGATCGAGAAAAGGCATTCGAGAGATTGGATGGTGGCAGCAGAAGTTAGGGAACACATGAGGATGACCTCCACCAACTTAGAAAGCACGTCCACGACTAGGAGGAAGGTGCACCCATCCACTGGCCCAAAGAAGTCCGTGTGGATGCGGCTCCAGGGGGCGGAGCGGGTTTCCCGCTCCCGGAAAGGTGATGTGGGGGGGCAGGCCGGACGGCCTGGCAGGGAGGACACCGCTGCACCCAGCCAGCGATGTCCGCGTCCATGGAGGGCCACCAGACATACCCGTGGCCGAGGGCCTTCATGCAGACAATGCCTGGGTGGCCCTCATGGAGGTGACACAGGACCAACTGGCGCAGGGCAGGCGGCACCACCACCTGGGAGCCCCAGAGGAGGCATCCCTGGACGATGGAGAGTTCAGTGCGGCGGCGGAGGAACGGCAGGAACTCAGGGCCCTGAGAATCCACCGTCCAGCCTCGGTGAACAGTGTCCAAGATGCGGCAAAGGAGAGGATCGGAGGAGGTGGACTGGGCAATGTTGGAAGCAGAGAGTGGCAACTCCAAGTCATCTATGAGGAAGACGTAAGAGGCCACGGATGGGGCAGGGTCGGTCACCTGGGCGGGCAGCGGACAGCGGCTCAACGCGTCCGCATGGCCCATATGCTTACCCGGCTGGTAGTGCAGCCGGTATGAATAAGCGGCAAGGAATTCGGACCATCAGGATATACGGGGTGACAGGATGGGGGGGTGGCGCGATCCCCCGCCAGAATGCTTAGAAGGGGTTTGTGGCCCGTAAGGAGGGTGAATGGGTGGCCGTAGAGGTAGTGGTGAAACCGCTTCACCCCAGCTACGGCCGCCAGAGCCTCCTTGTCCAGGTGGATGTAATTCCGTTCAGCCCTGGACAAGGTGCATGAAGAAAAGGCAATGGGGGCTTCCGACCCGTCAGGAAAGGAGTGGCTCAAAACGGCCCCCACGCCATAGGGGGATGCGTCACAGGCCAGTAGGAGGGGCAAGTGCTCGTCATACTGGACGAGCACGGGGGAATATGTCAACAGGCCTTTGACAGCCGTGAGCACATGTGCCTCGCGGCTGGACCAGACCCAGGGAGTGGAAGGATCGAGCAGGCGGTGAAGGGGCTCCGCCACCGATGCCTTATGCGGAATGAAGGCGGCGTAGAAATTAAGCAACCCCAAAAACGCCTGAAGCTCCGCCTTGTTGGAGGGGGTGGGGGCGTTGGTGATGGCCTCCACTTTGGCGGGAGAGGGGTGGATGCCATGGGCATCCACGCAGAATCTCAGGAAGTCAACGGAGGAAACTCCAAGTTGGCATTTGGAACGCTTCAGATGGAGACCTGAGGCGCGGAATCTGGATAGGACAGTTCATAGGGTGGAGATGAGTCCTGATTGGTCCGGAGCAGCAATCAGGACATCATCAAAGTATAGCGTCACGCCAGAGATGCCATGGAGCAGGCGCTCCACGAGTCCCTGAAAGAGACCGGGGGCAACGCTGATGCCGAAGTGTAAGCGCTTGCACTGAAACTCGCCCCGGTGTGTGACTATGGTCTGGGCGGTGGCAGTGGCGTCATCCATGGGCAGTTGCTGATACGCTTGGGCCAGGTCCAATTTGGCTAAGATCTTGCCCTGGCCCAAGGAATGCAGCACATGCTGGATGACGGGCACAGGGTAGGGATGGGCCTGCAGCGCCTTGTTGACAGTATTTTTGTAATCAGCGCAGACCCTCAGGGAGCCATCAGACTTCAGTGGAAGGACAATAGGGGTCTCTCAAGGGGCATGATCCACTGGCTCTAGAATGCCCGGGAGATGAGCTTGTCCAATTCGGCATCGACTTTAGCTCGCAGTGCCAGGGGCACCCTGTGAGCACCCTTAGAGCCACCAGGGGGTCTAAACTCAGGGAGATGGGAGTGCCATTATAACGGCCCAGGGCATCGCTGAAGACGTCAGCGAATTCCACGACTAGAAGGTCCAGATCAGAGGCCAGCCTGAGGGAATTGACCCCGGTTGTTAGTGCCTCAGTCCGTCCCTGGAGAAAACGGCTCCAGGGCGGCACCTGGGCACAACAATCAAAGGGGGGTCACCCACGAAGCTAATCCTAGAAAGAACTTGAGGGCACGATCTCTCTCTGGGTGAATGACAACTTTATTATGTAGCAAAGCTGAATATATGAACTTTCATACGCAAATGAGGTTTTCAAACATTGCAAATGTCATTGGTTACAAATTATGCATCTGGACCAATAATAGAATTGATAACTGCGCGCTTCCTAAGTTTCACGTGTGTGCCCTAGTTTAGCTGTTTTCCAAGCAAGTACAAAACAAGCAAATTCTACAGGTATCAGGAACAATTTGTGGTCGGCTATATCCGTCCTGTGCGGCTAGATGTGCAGACTTTGCAAGTCCTATCTAGCTACCTGTTTAAACCATTTCCTATAGAAGATTTTGCTGCCAGTTACGGCCTAGCAAAAAGGCCTGCTAACAGACAATGAAGGCATGAAAGAAAAGACATTCTCAGAGCATAGCAACATCTCCTCCTTTTCTTTTTATTAGGTGGAGTCATTGTCCAGAAACTGTGGTGGAAGCTTCATGGGAAACTCTGGGATATCTAAGGAGATCGAGGCTCCCTCCTCACACACCTGCAAGTTTAATGCTTGCTTCCTCATAGAAGCTTCCACAACATTTTGAATCATAGAGCGTAATAGAGGGATTATACATGGTAACATCATGAGACCTAGCAATACGACACCAAGCATAAGCAAAGCTTGTTTCCAATTTCGGAAGAGTCCACCCAGAAACCCTCCTTCATCCATTATTCCTGTCCACTTTTGAACCGGGACATGGGCCAATTTCATCATCCGGTCGGTTATGCTTTCTATGACCTTTCCATTGTCATCGATCTGCAGACAACAATCAGACAGGTTAAATTTCCCACAGACCCCGCCCTCTGCTGCCAACAGATAGTCAAGAGCCAGACGGTTCTGATAGACAGCATTCCGGAGCTTTGTCTGCGTGGCAGAGAGAACAAGCAAGGCGGCTCGATTCTCCCTGGTTAGCAGCTCAACCACTGCCTGCAAACGGATGATGCGATTAAGCATGTAAATAGGGGTCTGGTACCCCCACATCCCATCATTTGCCCAAACCGCAGGACCATAATATTGAATGATACGTTCTGGGGGCCAGTCCTCACCCCCATACTGCCTGCCCCAATCCCCAATCTTGAAGGTCCCACTATCTGGAAGGGAGGGGGCCTGTCGACGAGTTCTTTTTGCATACAAGGGGTAGGACAGTCTCTGGCCATCAGTCAGGGGGATCAAGAAGAAGGATGGCCTGACATCACCCAGGGCACAAGAACCGGTCCACTTAGCTGGCAAGGCAGAGTATGCTCGTCTGCCACATATCCAATAAAGACCGGGGGGGGGGGCGGGCCAAGTGCCTGCGTATCTGCTACTGATGTTCACGGCGGATGGAATTCCTTTAGGCCACCCCAGTTGGGCTCCCAAGGCTTCGTCAGGCCACCCACAAGGGAGTGTGGTTCCATGGGAGAAAGTGTGCGGGGTGGTAGGAGGGAAAGAGATATTGAGGATTAACTGTCGTTGACATAGACTATTGCCCACAGAAGGGGAATTCAGCTGCCAGCGAAAAATGCAAAATTCAAATATAGGCAAGTCCCTGAGTTCCCACACACTGTTGTTAACGTGTTGTGGTTTGTCGGTGGCATTATAAAAGGTAGACATGTTCCAAGCAGAGGCTTGCCAGGGCCATTGATCACCCATGTCAGTTCCCCCACAGACAAAACAATTAGTAACATCCAAAGATCCAGCGATAACCTCAGCAAGCTGAATAAACAGGTTGCGGGCTAACTGCGGGATCTCAAAGGGCTTGGACATTTCTTGCCAAAACCCTTGATAATAGGACATATGATATGTGTGTGCTGCTTCTCGGAACTGATATTCTTGCAAGGTGAGGACAATTCCAGGGTCGGTGCCTCCGGCGTAGGCGCGAACCCCGATGGTTACATGCATGAGTCCCTTCATTGCCCATTTTATGCGGAATTGAGGCCAGTCACTGATAGTGATATTGAAGAGAGCACATTTGTTCAGGGGGCAGTTGGTGGGGACTGGAAGTCTGCGAAGTCGAAGGTCGGTGTTAGAATAGCCCCAGTCTGAGTTGGAGGCCCATTGGACACAATTCCATTGAGTACAATAGGCATCTCCGGATCGGCAGGTTTTGCCTATAGATGTCTTCTGGCGCTCTGGGCAGGCGTACAGGTGGTCCTTAGCGTAGAGGCGGTGTTGCTGGGCCGTGTTACCACATCCCAGCCCCCATGAAGAGTGTTGGCAAAAATCAGCGGTCAGCGTGACTGGTCGACCGGGCCAGTAACGAACCTCCTGGATCACGGTTTTTCCTGAGATGCCTCCTGAGCGCAGACGGATCCAAGTCTGAACGGGGCTGGGCTTTGGATTAAAACATTTTTTAGAAGAGGGGCAGTAAGAGTAGGTGAGGTTATAAAAAGCACAGATAATAGGTTTGACAGTACAAGAATGATAGGATTGATACACAAGGGTTTCCCTTTCCTTTGTGCCTTCTCGTACCTTAGTGACACACTGTGCACAAGCAGGTGGCAGAGAAGAGCGCCGGATTCGAGGACGGAGCGAAGGCAATGTGTAAGTTGGAGAAGAGCGAGGCAGATGGGTAATCAAGGGACTGACAGAAATTGGAGCAAAGGCTGCAGGGGCTGGTGGTTTGGATTCACAAAATCCAATCCAAGCAATGAAGAATAGAGAGAGGCAAAGGAGGAAAAAAAGGGTAAAGTGCATACAGGGCGCAGGATACAGAGTATTATCAAAAGGAGGGGAATGAATTCCAGGAAGCAAGGTGCGCATGATAGGGCAAAGAGCAGGGGGTCTATAGGAAGGGGGAGGAGACGTGCTGGGAGGGAGAGAAGGAGAAAGGGAGTGGACGTCGTCTAGGTCATCGAGTTCGTCAGAATCATCCATTGCAAGGGTTCGCAGCGTTGGCAGCGGAGATATCGGGGGGGTTGGCAACATTCTGAGACTTGGATGTGCGAGGAAGGTATGGACGGACGTGGCGGCCAGGTACCCACAGGACACGATCCTCGAGCTGAATAGCGGCGTAACCTCGGCCCCAGGTGACCAAATCGGCAGGGCCTCTCCAGGTCAGATCCGGAAGCAACCTGTAATAAACGGGGGGGTGGGGAGGCAAAGAATCACGCGCAGCGAAGTGACGCTGTGCGGCAGTAGTTGGTGGAGAAGATCCAGTGATATTCAAAAAATTAAGGGTGAAAAGCACCCGATTGAGTTGGTTTTGCAAGGATGGGAGTCCAGGAGGGAATTTCTCCTTTTGGATTTTTTCAAGCGCCCGTTTGATGGTTAAGTTAGCTCGTTCCACAATCGCCTGACCTTGGGAGTTCCAAGGAATTCCGAATTTATGGACAATACCCCAGGTATTGCAGAATTGCGCAAAGGCAGAACTAATATAAGCAGGCCCATTATCAATGAAGGCATGAAAGAAAAGACATTCTCAGAGCATAGCAACACCCGGTGATGGATAGGCTGAAGGCACGCAACCAGTCCAACCCCAGGAGAGAGGTCAAAGAATTCTGGACCACAATGAGGGGCAAGGGACCCTGGAACCACCCATACTGGACCGGCAAGGTGAGGCAACCCAGGACAGGAATGGAAGTCCCCTGATAGTCCCTGACGTGGCAAGGGGCAGAAGAAAGTCGGTCCCACCAGAAGCAGGGAAAGAGCTGTCTCAGCGTGTCCCAGGAGATGATGGATCGCAAGGAGCCCGTGTCCAGCTCCATGGTGCAGGGTCGGCCGGCTAGTAAGACGCGGAGGTGCATCTTACCCCGACCCCCTGTAGCAGTCGATGCCGAGTCCAGCAGCCATTTGGGAGAGAGCCCCTCGGGTTCCGAGACGGCGTAGCACCCCTGGCAGGAAGACGATGGAATGGAGGCAGGCCGGCGGCCAGCAGGAGCTCTGGCAGGCTGTTGCACTGAGGCAGGGGAGCGGCACACCGCGGCAATGTGGCCCTTCTTTCCACACTGGCGGCAGAGGGCGGCCCAGAATCAGCAGGATGAATGGGGATGGTGGCCGCCGCAACTAAGGTAGGCCCCAGCATCCTTGAAGGAGAGAGACTTGAGGCGATCCACCGAGAGGTTGAAGTCAGACCGAGGGTCTTCCGGGCCCAACTGGCAGTGGATTGAAGCAGGAGGAAGAGAAGCTGTGATCGAAGGAGGGAAACGGCGAAGATCTGGTGTGGACTGGCCGACCATTTCATATGCCTCATCAATGGCGATCTTCATCGAGAGCTCCGAGCGGGAGAGGATGCGGTGGTGGAGGTTTATATCTTGGAGACCATATATAAACTGCTCCAGGAGCGCGTCATCCAAGTCCGAGAACTCGCAGTCGATGGCAGCAGTGCGAAGCGCCGCCACATACTCGCTTATGGACTGGCCCTCCCGCTGGATACAGTGACGGAAGTGTTGGCGCCTGGCGTAACAGGAAGGAGCCGGCTCATAGTGAGAGATAGCCAATTGACTCCTTGGGAGCTATTGTAGTTGGTAATACAAAGATACACACACACACACACTTATTTGGACCCCTTCAGACAGCATTGTAGATGATCTCTGATGGGAGTGGTGTACCTGTCCTTGCTCTTCTTGACCTCTCGGCTGCTTTCAGTACCATCAACCATGGTATTCTATTGGGGCTGGGTGGTACAGTCTTGCGTTGGTTCAGCTCCTTTATTCAAGACCAGTCCCAATCAGTGTTGATAAGGAGCAAAAGATCCAATCCACAGCTCCTCTTTTGTGGCAGGATTCAATACTCTCTTCGCTCCTTTTTAACATCTTCATAAAACTGCTGAGCAACATCATCCTACACCATGGGATAAGGTATAATCAATATATATATCTCCATCCCTGGTGATCCAAGTGATGAAGTAGCTGCCCTCTCACAGTGCCTAGGGACTGTAGGGATTTGGAGAGTGGACAACAGACTTTGGATGAAACCTGGCAGAATATCTATGCATTAAAGGGGCCTGGATATCTGGAACTTAATCATCTTATTTCTGGATGGGTTTTTCTTATCCCTGACAGACCACAATCTGGTGGTTCTCCTAGACTTCAACTCCTGCTCAGAGAGCAGGTGGCAGTTGTGGCTAGACAACCCTTTGCAAAACTTCTGTAGGAAAGATATTAGAAGAGCCAGGGGAAAAAGTTAAATGAGACATCAGTTTGCAGTCCCTACATAGCCACAAAAGAACAAAGTCCACCCCCCACACCCTTGAAGGCCAATGACCCTTACCTAATTCTAATCAGGTATTGGCCATTAGTTGAGAGGATTCTGTGCACTGGCTTTTAGCAATAAATTAGTTACTGTATTTTGAACATTCATGTGTGGACTTGGTTTTTTGCACCTGATAACTTCATGTTGTGCGCCAATTGCCCTTTCCTAGATCTTGAGGTCCTATACAGTCATTCATGTCCTGAGAACCACTTGGTTGAATTATTGCAGTGCACACTACATGGGGCTACCCTTAAAGAATATTTGGGAATTCCAACTGGTGCAGTATGCAATGATACAGACACCTTTTGAGGCTGGAACATGTCACTCCTGTTATGAGAGCTGCACTGGTTGCCAGTTTGCTTCTGGGTCCAGTTCAAGGTGTTAGACATTACTATTAAAAATTTTCATGGCGTGGGTTCAGGGTATATGAGGAACCATCTCGGCCTGGTGGGACTCAGTCACCCCACTCATTCCAGCAGAAATGGACTACTTCAAATCCTGTCAGTCAAAGAATTTCAGCTGGCGGGGTTCAGAAGAGACTTTTTGGCTGTGGCCACTGCCTCTCAAATATTTTCCTTCCAAAACAGCCTAAAAACCTGGCTCTCCCACTTAGCCTGGGGCTACAATAGGGCCTGCTACATTCTTACCCCTCACCTATCACCTTGGTTTTTAACTTTTAACTTTTCTATTGTTTTTTTTTTAATTTTGAACATTTTAGCTTATTTTAACTTTTTTATTATATTGTAATCTGACCAGTATCACTGTATCAGGGAGGTAAGCAACATAGAAATTTAATACTGTAATTAAATAAATATAAATACAGAAACACATATACAAAAGCGACATGAGTTGCCACTTTGCCTCCACTTCAAAGTGCTTCAAAGTGCTCATTTTGACCATCCTATCTGAGGCATCACCTCTCCCCATTTATATCAGCCTGTTCCATGAGATCTTCTAGAGAAAGCATGATGTGGGACTTACATTTGGTGGCTTTCAGAAAATGTGTCTTCTCTGCCATGGCACTTGTCTTTTGGAACATTCTTTCTCCTGAAATTAAATTAGCTCCATCCATTTGATATTATCAAGCCTGGGACTCGCAGGGAACAGGATGCATGATTAGATGACTCCAATGCTGAGCTGGCTATTTTTATTCTCTCTTGGCCTAGGGTTTGCATCTCTATTTTTATACTATCTACTATTAATGTGATTTTTGAATATTTATTTTACATTTACAGTTGTTACAAGTGGTTTCATCCATTTGCTGTGCATCAACCAGGGTTGCTTTTGATGATATGATTATATAAATTTGATTAATAAGTGTGTGTGTGTGTGTGTGTCTGTGTGTCTGTGTGTGTGTGTGTGTGTGTGTGTGTGTGTGTCTGTAGTAGTTACCAACAATGTGGAACTTTTTCATATAAGATTAAAATGTTGATGGGTATGAAAAATTACATGACAACAATGTAGTTGAGGCAGACTAAGTGATTCATCATAGCTCAGGAACAGTGCTGAGCTTGCTTTGAATTCTATTGTTCTGAGGTTTTGTAACCAGTTTAAACACTGGATGGATATAGCATTTGTCATCTCTGATGAATACTTCCTTTTATTTCTTCCACTAGAGCAGAGCAGTCCTAATCTTATTGGGTGTGCCCCTTTGCTAACACAATGGAGCACTACTGATAGGGTGGCATGCTCAACCTGGATGCCTCAGATAGGCTTGTTAGAATTGGGGCACCAGCATTCCATTGTCCAAACTTCTTTTTAATTCAAATCCTTTTTAATTCAGTTTTTGTAGCGAAACTTCACTTTGGCAACTTAAAGCATAATTCCTTGCTTCTGCATTCAGCACAATGGAGCCAGAGCACTGTAGCCACTGATATATACAGGACTTTGGATACTATAAGGACTTTCTGTCAGATCTTTTCTTCTCCCTTAACTACATAGGACTGATGTATAGTTCACCGATGTTTATTGATATAAATAGTTACTTTTTTCAGGCAGCAATATTTAGCAAAAAAAGAAAGTAGATGGCTAAGTACATGATATCTGAAAGCATACACATCTGAGAAACAGAACAATATTTTCAGCCTGCTTAATAAAATATCTACTCACATAAATTAGGCACAAATTATGGAAAAAAAATACTTTTCTGATAGAAGATGATAGCAGGATTGCTATAGTTCAGTCCACTTAACTGGTAACAATCTCTGAAAAACACAAAATTATTAAGTGAGATTTGTAAGATCAAAATTGCTGTAATATTTCTTACAATCATTACAAGTAACTGTTTTTGAAATTCAAAACATGCTGGGAATTATGGCTTTTAACATTATAAAGTATTTTTAATACCACAGCAATGAAACATAATGTTTGCTTTGCATATGCAGGATTGACTTACCATTCGAGAAAATGTGGTTCTTGATTAAAATATCATATTTGTATGGCAACCATTAGCTTCACCTCCTGAGCTTCCCTACTTTTATCTATTAAATGGGCTACTAGCATAAGTGTTTGCAAGTATAATAAAGACTGCTATCCTTACGAAGGCCATTCAAACAGCAGCCTAAGCAGGGAGTTTAAAGGATCGAGGCAGGAATGATGCGAGAGCCAGGACTTCCAACAAGAAGAAGTTTATTGTGGAAGAACAGAAGCTGACAGCGATTCAAAAGTATCAATTCCGCGCCAAGATATTTATACAAGCTTTGTTTAACTGGGGAACCAATGGGAGGCCGGATAGTGTCTAGCAACTGCTGACACAGTACCCTGGCCAATCAGGTTGGCTCGGCTGGCTAGCAACAGGCTATGCTGCGCCTCAGCCAATCAGGGCGTAGCCTAGACTGTTGCTGGCCTCCCGGTCGTAAGTGGAGGATTTTATGAATCCTCAACACCCCTTCCCCCCAGCTTAGAGCGCATGCCCCTGATTGGAGCATGCATAGTCATCTAGGTAGGTGGGGCGGCTCCGGACCCACCCAGATCTTCGCAGTTCGCCTGCAGTCGTCGGAGGGGTAGGACCTGCTTGTGGTAGCTCTTCCCCAAAGGGAGTGGAGCTCCAAGCGACGCCATCTTTGGATGGCCCAGAAGGCGGGCTCAACGAACCAGGTAGGCTGGGCCGAGGGGGCGCGGCCGCAGGGGGAATTTCGCGTTGCCAGGAGGCGGCGACTGGCGAAAGAGTGTAACTTGGTGGGAAAACCGTTTCGGATTGAGGTTGCTGTGGCGCTGGCCAAAAGGGGGCACCTGGGTAGGTAGGGCCTCAACTGGGGAAGGCCCTTTCGTCCTGTGCCTGGTCGGATTGAGGAGGCTCAACTGGAGCATGCAACTCTGGAGACAGAGGGTAGGATAGGCCTGCCTGGAGAAAGGCCTGGAACATTGGAACCAGATGGCAGGCAGCTGTGTCGTTGGGCCCTGGATCTCTCGGGCCACCGGTCTCTGCAGGGAGACACCTCCTTAGTTGATCCATGTGGCACTTCCACTCGGATCCATCGGCCAGTCTGACCCTGTAGGAACAGGGGCCGGTTATGGACACTACAACAGCAGCCACCCACCTAGGGTCCCCCGCAAATGACCGGGCCCAAACCAAGTCCCCCACACGGAAGGATCGGGGAGGGGTAACCCCCAGGTTGCATGACTGATCCCCTGAATAGAGTGGGTGAAGCCTATCCAGGGGGGTCCACAGACGCCGGCCCATCAAGAGCTCCGCGGGGCTTTTGTTGGTCGTTGGGCAGGGGGTGGAGTGTTGGCTTAGCAGGTAAGCCGCCACCCTCGTCTGCCAGTCACCCCGGTCCATGCGGCCCAGTGCCTCCTTGGCTGAGCGGACCGCCCGTTCTGCCCGGCCATTGCAGGCCGGGTGGTACGGGGCTGTGGGCGCATGCCGGATTCCCTGACAGGCCAGGAATTCCTGAAATGCAGTAGAAGTAAATTGGGGCCCGTTGTCAGATACAATTACGTCCGGTAACCCGTGGGTTGCGAACAAGTGGCGAAGGGCCCTGACCGTACTCTCAGCTGAGGTGGAGGTCATGAGGACCAGTTCCACCCAGCGAGAGTAGGCATCTACCACAATCAGGAATGTCTGGCCATGGAAGGGGCCGGCAAAATCTATGTGGAGGCGGGACCACGGGCCTCTCGGAGCCTCCCACTCTCGAGCAGGCCCGGCCGGGGGGTTAGGATGGGAGAGCTGGCAGGTGGTGCAGTGGCCTATGTAGGCCGCAATCTCTGAGTCCAGCAAAGGCCACCAGACATAGCTGCGGGCTAACGCCTTCATCCGCGCTATGCCGGGGTGGTCTTTTTTCGGTTTAAAATATTTTATTCATTTTCATTTTCATTTTATATAATCACATATATACTGTGCAAGATTGAGGCCATATAACATTAAGCAATAAACATAACTCTTCTTATATTCCAAAATACAAAACCAACATAACGCTTCAACCCTCCATACACCCTTTCTTTCTTCCCCCTCCAACTTTCCTTTCTCCCCTTCAACATTCCCCTCTTCTACTTCCCCTCCCCCTTAACATTCCTTTCTCCCCCTCCCTTCCATCTCACCCTCCTTCCATTCCCCTCTCACTCCATCTCTGCCCCTCCCTCATCTTTCCCTCTACTCCTCACTTCGGTGTATTTCTGCTATTCATCAATGTATTCGGCTTCTTATTTTATGCTAAAATTAAAAGAAAGAAAAAAAGCAACAGTATACAAGTGCGTTCTTATTGTTTTGAAAATTGACATAAACTATATTTTCCCCCTCCCCCCTCCCCCCTATGATCCCCCCTCCCTTCCCCCCTTCCGACTTCCCAGATCCCATACCCGGTATAACTTTTTATCAATCACAGTCTGGAATATATTAGAACCAAGTAAGTTAAAAGTTAAAAGAAAAAAAAGAGTAAAAGAAAAGAAGAATAAGAAAGAAAAAAAATCAATAAACTCTCTGCTTTGAGCTCAGCTTCTTATCACTACAAAAAATTAAATAGTCCTAATCTCGGTTAATTAATTACTTGCAAGTTTTCAGACTATGTTAAAACCAAGTAAGTTAACCAAGTAGAATTCTTCTCTAGCTAGAGGCCTTATCTCTTTATCTAAATATCTGTCTGTTAAACCCTTAATTTATCCCTTTTATGCCTCCTTCCTCTATGACACAATTTAAACACATCTCGAATTCTTCTCTCGATTTCCTCTTCCAGCTTTTCTCGTCCCTGCCTCTATCCGTATCTATATACATATATATACACATACACACACATACATATATGTATATATATACATACACACACATATACATACCCATACACATGTTTTATATTCATCCGTACTCCTCTCATATATGCTCCGCCTAGATCTCTTGCACACTCCCTGGATGTTTCCTTCCAAACAGTATATTCAGATAACAATTTTTACAAACATCAATAAAGTTTCCATCTCAAAATAAGCTCTCATTTAACCTCTACTACCCTGCCGTCTACACCACACCTCCCAACTTCATCCAAACTGGGCCGCAATCCAGGAAAATCACCACGATCTCCGCCCTCCTCACCCTGGAAAATAAATCATCAGTAATTTATATAAAAATTCAAAATTATCCATCAAGTCTTTTTAGATCCCATACAATATATCTTCCAAAGAGATCAGCATCAGTTCTTTCAGCCTTAATGTCTCTTCATCGGTATACAACTATACAATTTTATGCAAAACAAAAGTCACAAAATATTGACCAAGTTCAAAGTTAAGCAAATGTTTTGGATCAGTTAATTTAATATAATTTTCTTACAAAGAAGTTATGTCGTTTTTGAGCTGTTTGATATAGCAAGATCTTTACTTTCTCTTTTATAATGGTTTCGTAGATATCTCCTTAATCAATGGTTGATAATCATAGATGTTGCTGTGATCCACCTTATTTTCCATTCGTCTGGGAGCACGGCTAGGTCCTTGTTCTCTGGTCTTCTGCTCTTCCGGGAGGGGAAAGCGATACTTCCTGTCTTGTAGTTGTGTGTTTTGTTGTTTCTCTTGTCCTTCTCTTTGTCTTTTGCCGGGTCCAGGTGGTTCAGGATGTCCCGCCATTAGAGTCTTATAATAAAAATCTCGGGCTTCCCATACAGAGTTGAGACGATATTTTTGCTCACCGAATGTAATTACAATACCAAATGGCGCATCCCATCTATACCGTATTTGACGATTTCTGAGTTCTTTAACTAAAAAAGCATAGTCTCTCCTGGCTCTTAACATTTGGGGTGGTATTTCCTTGAAAACAATCAAGTCCTGTCCGTCAATTCGCAACCTGGTATTATAAAACTCTTGTAATATCGCATTTCTGGATTCTCTTGTAGCAAAATATATAACTATATCTCTCGGAAGCTGTCTCTGTTTCGCCACCCACGAATTATGACGGTAAATTTTTTGGATCTGCCAATCAAAGTTGAGTCCCGGACTTCCCACCAAATGACTGAAAGCCTCTGAAAAAATCTGTTTCAAGTTCTCCTGTTCGTTTTCACGCAATCCCCTAACTCTTAATGCAAGCTCCATCTTTTGGTAATTTGTCATAACAAGTTGTTTTTCTGCGTTTTCGACTTTCTGTTGCAGCACTTCAATTTTAGATGTCAGGTTAGTGTTGGCTTCCTCCAAGAGCTCCAACTTATCTTCCATTCCAGCAACATTATCTGTCAATACAGTTACAAGTCCGACCATATCCTCCTTTGTTTGAGCAATCTTGGTATCAAGCTTATCACATAAGTCTGTAATAAGTTGCTTCATCTCCTCTCTAAATTCTTTAAGAATCTCAAAAAGAAATTCTTTCGTTAACAAATCTCCAGTAGGGGGCATAGAAGGCAAGGGCTGCGACCTTGTAACAAATGCCTGAGGTGCCATTATAGAAAGGAAGCAAACAAAGTCTCTGCTCGCGTTAGTTTCAAATAAAATAATTTCAGTAAATTTTTAGAGGTTGATAAGAAAAAATCTTCAATTTGATTGTGAGAAGTTATTCCTTTGATTCTGTGCCAGGAAGTTGGAGATATATCGTTATAGCAAATGGGGAAGCTAAAAAATTGCCATTTTAAAAACAATTAATCAAAGGAGTTTTTTATAACATTGAAGCTGGTGTTTTGATAGAAAAAAAAATAAAGAAAAGTTCACAGGTTTGGTCTCTGCTCGTATTTATTTTCAATAGCTTAGTTTCAAAAGAATGTCCTGAGGGGGGGGGGTTCCTCGCCTTGAGCTGAAAAAAAAAAACAGCTGAGAAGATCCGGCCGGAGTAAATGACTCAGCTTAAGGTGATCCTCCTTCTCCGTTTACAGCCAAAAAAAAAAAACTGCAAACTACAAAGAAGAATCTAACCGTCTGAGTCCCTCCCTGCTTTTTTCTTGCCTGAAAAAAGAGATATCTAAAGATGTTAATAGATATACGAACCAGAACTCTGGGGGCAGCTCAGTTAAGCTGCCGACGACGGCGAGCCCCTCCCCTGGAAGCCCCCCGGGGTGGTCTTTGTGGAGCAGAGGCAGGACCTGGATCCACAACGCAGCAGGGATCACTACCCGATCCCCCCAAATAAGGCAGCCGCCGTGGAGGGACAGCTCAGCTTGCCAGGCTTTAAATGGCCAGAAGCAGTCATCTACCTTCCCCAGTGGCCATCCCCTTAAGACCCACGAGCAGACTTGGGCCAGGACTGGGTCGGCCTTGGTGTGGGCCACGACGTCCGCGGCCGAGAGGGGCAGGCCGGAGGAAGCAATGAAAAGGACGGACAGGGAGGGTACCGGGTGGGTCAGCATCCGGCAGGGGACAGCGGATAAGGGCATCAGCATGCCCTAGCTGCTTGCCTGGACGGTAGAGCAACGTATAGGAATACACTGCGAGGAACTCCGTCCAGTGCGTCATCCTGGGGGAGAGGATGGGAGGGGTCGGCTTGTTGCCAGCCAAAAGCCTAAGGAGCGGCTTATGGTCAGTGACAAGAGTAAAATGCCGACCATACAAATAGTCGTGAAACTTTTTAACCCCGGACACTGCAGCCAGAGCCTCCTTGTCTATCTGGCTGTAGTTGCGCTCCGCTGAGGAGAGTGTCCGGGAGTAAAAAGCCATGGGAGCCTCTGAGCCATTTGGGAGGACATGGCTCAGGACCGCCCCCAGACCGTAAGGGGAGGCGTCACAGGCTAACGTCAGCGGCAGCTTGTCACTATACTGTACTAAGACAGCTGCTAACGTAAGCGTGTCTTTGACAGCCGCAAACGCATGCACTTCGCGGCTGCCCCAGTGCCAGGCCGCGGATCGGTCGAGCAACCGATGCAGCGGCTCGACTAGTGACGCCTTATGCGGCACGAATGGCACGTAGAAATTCAAAAGCCCCAGGAACGCCTGCAGCTCCGCCTTGGAGGAGGGAGTGGGGGCGTTCCTGATGGCTGCCACCTTAGCAGGTGTAGGGTGGATTCCTTGGGCGTCAATCAAGAAACCCAAGAACTCCACCCTCGGGACAGCAACAAGCATTTGCTGTGTTTGAGTTTTAAACCCGCGCCCCTAAAATGCAGGAGGACCTTCCTAAGGATTTCGATGAGTTCTGAGCAGCTGGAAGCAGCGATCAGAACGTCATCGAAATACGGAACCACGCCAGGGAGCCCATGGAGCAGCCGTTCCATGAGGCTCTGGAAGATCCCCAGGGCCATGGAAATGCCAAATTGGAGGCGGCGGCAACGAAAAGCCCCACGATGGGTGACGATGGTCTGGGCGGCCGCCACATCGTCATCCACCAGGAGCTGTTGATAGGCCTGCACCACATCCAGTTTTGCAAATGTGCAGCCCCCTCCCCAGGAATGGAGCAGGTGCTGCACCACAGGGACTGGATAGGGGTTTGCCTGGAGGGCAAAGTTGATAGTTGACTTGTAATCGGCGCAGATCCGTACCGACCCGTCTGGCTTGACAGGGACCACAATTAGGGTCTCCCATCGCGAGTGGTCGACGGGTTCGAGTACGCCCTGCGCCAGAAGCTTATCAAGCTCAGCATCAACCTTAGCCCTTAAGGCAAAGGACACCCTGCGAGCCTTAAGCCGAATTGGAGCAACCTGGGAGTCGAGGTTGAGGGAAATAGGGGTGCCCTTGTAAGAACCCAGCTGGCCGTCAAAAACATCAGAGAACTCTAAGAGGACGTCCTCCACGGAGGAGGGAACCACCCTATGCACCCCCCCGATAGATAGCCCCAAGGCAGGAAACCAGTCGAGCCCCAATAAAGCAGGCAGGGAGTCTTTTACAATAAGAATAGGCAAACGGCCGTGAAAATCCCCATAGTCAACCCAAATAGGGAAGGAGCCCAGGGTGGGAATGATAGTCCCTGGGTAGTCCCTAAAGGAAGTGTCCACAGGTTGTAGCTGGGCACAGGAGACGTGGGGACACAGGCAGGCGAAGGCGGCCCAGGAGAGCAGGGAACGGGAGAGTCCACCTCCATTCGGCAGGACTGACCTTCCAGCTGGAGTGCGGCAGAAACCTTCCGGGCTCCGGCGGACGCCTGGCTGACCGTTTCACCGACAATCTCCGGCTGGTAGACGGTGTGGCAGTCTTCAGCCCGCTGAGCGGGCCGCGGCGGCTGGCAGCGTGGCTGCGGTTGGGCTGTTGCAGGAAAGATGGTGCGGGAAGAGAGGCACGGCAAACCTGGGCAATGTGGCCCTTCTTGTTGCAACGGCGACAGACTGTGCCTTTGAAGGGGCAAGCCGTGCAGGCATGGCGGCCACCGCAGCCCACACACCCGGTCGTGGCAGGGGCAGCGGGAGGAGGCGGTGGAGGGCGCCTAGGCTGCGCCCGGAGCTGGCCAACAACTTCAGAGCAGGGGTCTTCGGGTGGCACTAGTTCGTCCACAAGGCAGGCTTGCGCGGCAGGTGTTGGAGGAGGTGGCAGGGAGAGCTGCAAGCGTTGCATATCGGCCGTGGACTGCTCAGAGAGCTTGGCTGCTCTGGCAGATTCCATGGCCTTCTGCATTGTGATGTCGGGGTGTCGCAGGAGACGGCTTCGCAAGTTAATGTCCTTCACCCTGCACACAAATTGCTCGACCAGATTTTCATCCAAATTCTGGAAGTCACACTGGGCCGCCGTTACGCGGAGCGACTCCAGAAATTGGCTGATGCTTTCTGCCGGCTTCTGAGGGGGAAGGCGCCGGGGCATAGTGGTTCTTCAGCCGGGACATTAGTGTGTCCCAGCTGAGCTGGTACACCGGCCGCGGGGCGGCTAAAGCCCTGTCGGCCACAAACATTGCGGGCCCGCAACAACTTAAAAAGAAACTCCATTTCTCTTCCTCCGGTTGATTGTGGTTCTTGGATGCTATTAAATAGCATTCGAATCGCTCCATGAAACGTTCCCAGGTTTCACCAGCAGCTCTGAAAGGAGCGAAGGGCGGTAAGGCGGATGCCATGTTCACCACAGGTGACAATTCAGGTCAAATAGACTCAAAAGAGTGTAGATGGGGAGCGTAGAGAAAAAAAAATCAGCAGTTCGTCGCACCAGCGGTCTGACGCGGCTTAAGCGGCTATAGCTGAATCTCTTCTTGCTCCGTCCTAGGCTCTGCTTCGGCAATCGCTGGATCCTACCTTCGTTGCCAGTTTAAAGCCACAGCTGACTTTCGACCATCATTTGACGGCTGTGACCAGGGGGGGCATTTGCCCAGGTTCGCCTGGTGCGCCAGTTGCGTCCCTACCTGAATCGGGAGGCTCTCACAACAGTCACTCGGGCCCTTGTGACCTCTAGGCTGGAATACTGCAATGTGCTCTACATGGGGCTGCCCTTGAAGAGCATCCGGCAACTTCAGCTAGTCCAGAACGCAGCCGCGCGAGTGATCGTGGGTGCACCTCGGTTCACCCACATAACACCTATCCTCCGCGAGCTGCGCTGGCTACCTGTCCATCTCCGGGTGCGCTTCAAGGTGCTACTTGTCACCCATAAAGCCCTCCATGGTAGTGGGTCTGCGTACTTGAGAGACCACCTTCTGCCAATTACCTCCCTGCGACCAATTAGATCTCATAGACTAGGCCTCCTCCGAGTTCCATCTGCCAGCCAGTGCCGGCTGGCAACTACAAGGAGGAGAGCCTTCTCAGTAGTAGCTCCGACCCTTTGGAACGATCTCCCCGTGGAGATTCGTACCCTCACCACCGTCCAGGCCTTCCGCATAGCCCTTAAGACCTGGCTAGCCCGTCAGGCCTGGGGACAAAGATAATTGCCCCCACCCGAATGATGAATGAATGTTGCTCATTATTTTATTCTATGTTTTGTCTGTGCTATTGTTTTGTATATCCCTCCCTTGATTTTATGTAAGCCGCCCTGAGTCCCCTCAGGGAAAAGGGCGGCCTATAAATGTTAATAAAACCCTAAAACCCTAAACCCTAAAGGATCGAGGCAGGAATGACGCGAGAGCCAGGACTTCCAACAAGAAGTTTATTGTGGAAGAACAGAAGCTGACAGCGATTCAAAAGTATCAATTCCGCGCCAAGGTATTTATACAAGCTTTGTTTAACTGGGCAACCAATGGGAGGCCAGGTAGCGTCTAGCAACTGCTGGCGCAGTACCCTGGCCAATCAGGTTGGCTCGGCTGGCTAGCAACAGGCTATGCTGCGCCTCAGCCAATCAGGGCGCAGCCTAGACTGTTGCTGGCCTCCCGGTCGTAAGTGGAGGATTTTATGAATCCTCAACAGGGAGGTTCTTTGCTTCAAGCATAAAAAGTCTTTGTATAGTCCAATATGTTTATATGGAAGCTTACACAAGAAATATATCCATCCTTTCCATTTCCAGACAAGGCCTTGTGCTAGTGTTTTTGGGGTGGTAAATACAGTTTGTTATTACATTTGTGATGAGCCTGCTTCTGCATGGTGTTTTATTGTTTGTTCACATAGCCACGTGTTCATGTAGGCACACAGCAGTTATACTTACTTGATTGATAAGTAGCTAGGAATTGAAGTCTAACGTATCTGTAGAGAACAAAGTGGAAAAGGCTGCAATAGATATTGCCCTGAAGAGGAAAAGCATTTCTTCTTATACATTACAGATCATCTACATTAAACAGACAATATCAAGTTCTTATTTTATCATTGGCTATTAATTACTCTAAGCATCTAAATCTAATCTAATCTAAATCTAATCTAATCTAAAGTTCATGTGGAATCTAACAATATTTATTGATATTGTTTATCTGTTTTGCATGACAAAATTAAAAGGCATTTTTTTAAAAAGCTTGTCACATTATAGGAATGCAGCCTATGAGCTTAATATATGGCTTAATGTGTTGTGGGTAGTCCTCAACTTAAAACTACAATTGGAATGGGAACTTACATTGCTAAACAATGAAGTTGTTAAGTAAGTTCAGTCCAATTTTACAACCAGTTTTGCTGCGGTCATTAAGGAAATCCAGCTTTCCCCATTGACTTTGCTTGTTGGAAGCTGACTGGGAATGATGATTACATTACCCTGGGATCAGGGGTTAAATTCAGCAGGCCCTGACAGGTTCTGGAGAACCTGTAGTGGACATTTTGAGTAGTTCGGCGAACCTGCAAATACCACCTCTGGCTGACCCCAGAGTGGGGTGGGAATGGAGATTTTGCAATATCCTTCCCACAGGAGTGGGGAGGGAATGGGATTTTTGCAGTATCCTTCCCCTGCCATGCCCAGCAAGCCACGCTCACAAAACAGGTAGTAAAAAATTTTAAATTTCACCACTGCTTGGGATGCTGCAACTATCAGAAATCAAACACTTGAATTTTGATCATGTGATTACAGAGATATTGTGATGGTTGCAAGTGCATAACTTTTTTCAGCATTATCCTAACTTCAAATAATTACTAAACTAATGGTTGTAATTTGAGGGTTATCTGTATTAGAACATAGAGAAATTGGGACTGAATAGTCCCCAGTTCAATTAATTGAGGATAAGCATGTTGTATAACCTCAATCTTCATCTCCTGTCAAATCCCCAAATTTCTCACAGCTGCATTGCAGGAATACTGAATTTTGTTCCACCATTGCTAATGGAACAGCTTTTTCTTCACTTTGAGTATCTTTTGGGGGGGGGGACCTGTTACACTACTCTATAGAACTGCCACACACACAATAATATATTGCAGAATTGGAATGAGACTTAATAGAGAATTGTTTCTTTGCAGAAATTCCTAATTCAATTCTGCAACATCCAATGGATGAACTACTGGTTGAAGCAGTTGAAAAGTATGAAAAGCTGTCATACCTATTCAAAACAATTCAAAAGTTCTGACCATTCAATGCATATTGAAAGAGCCGAGGTGGCGCAGTGGTTAAATGCAGCACTGCAGGCTACTTCAGCTGACTGCAGTTCTGCAGTTCGGCTGTTCAAATCTCACCGGCTCAGGGTTGACTCAGCCTTCCATCCTTCCGAGGTGGGTAAAATGAGGACCCGGATTGTTGTTGTGGGCAATATGCTGACTCTGTAAACCTCTTAGAGAGGGCTGAAAGCCCTATGAAGCGGTATATAAGTCTAACTGCTATTGCTATATCCAGATCAACTCACATCTCTCTCTCTCTCTCCCTCTCCACCTCTGTTGTGAGTTGTTCTGGAAGAGACATGTGTATATATAAATGTTTTATACACACATATGAATTTTTGAAGCATATTGTGTCTCTTCCAGATCAACTCACAACAATCTTCTTAAATTAGTTTGGATCGAGAATAAGCAGCTGGCAAAAGTTGAGATTTGAAGTACGTCCTTTAAAAGTCATCAGTCATTTATTTGGACGCTAATCACAACTGAAAATAGAAACACATTAAAAATAAGAATTTCCTGGGTGTTTTACCACGTTAAGGAATTATAAGGAGGGTCCTCGAGTCCCGATGGAGGGTACAATAAAGAAGAACACGAGCTTCATTTCCAATATAGGCACGCTTATCAAAAGACGAACCAGAAAAGAGTACAATATTTTTGAAGATGGATTTTCCCCCCGTTTCTTGACATCGAAGTAAATGTCCAAATTCTTGCCTCGGGAGCAAAGTCTACTTAGAAGCATTTACAACCATCTCTCGACAATAAACTCTAGGAGCACCCCTTCCCTCCAGCTTAAAAAAAAAATCCCAAACGCGCCACACCCCGTGAGGCTCTCGCCTGCGGGTTTCCTATTACGGGGACATGACTCAACGCTTGTGTCTTCCCTGCTAGACATCGCGGGGAGGGGGAGGTTAACAGACATTCCCTCCGCCCCTTTGATTGGCGGCCGATATTTAGCTATTTCCCAGGATTGGTTGGTCTGTTCCCGGAGGGCAGCCCCCACAGTTTAGGGGTAGCGCAGTTTACTCTTGTTTTCGCCCAGTCCCTAACTTTGGGGTTGTTGTGTTGCAGTTCTTACGTAAGAATCGACGCTCCTTCTGCGAGGGCAGGGTGGGGGGGAAGCGGAGAACGAAAAGAGAGGAAGGCGCTTTCCTGGCGCTCTGGGCGTCTCTGAAAGTTTACATCAAGACTTGGAGAGAAGCAGCTGCTCAAAGGCCCTCGGACCCACCATGGGGAGACTCGCCCTTAGCCTCCCCTTAGCGCTTCTGCTGCTGGCGGCCCTTTGCAGAGGTAAGGCCGATCCGGAAAAAGTTGCCCGGGCCGATTTTCCTCCCACACCTTCGGTCCCCATCCGTGCAGCTGGGTGTGGTCGCTCGGTTATTTTCTTCAGTCCGGCGGGTCGCTTGATGGATCCCGCTTTGGTTCCAGCAGCCCCGCTGGAAGCTTTATGCTGCAATGCCGCGGACCATAAGGGAAGGGAGGCCATTTATAAAAGCTTTTAAAAAATTAGCTTTCGCCCTTTAAAAAAAATAAAATAGGGCTGCCACTTTTCCACCCCGGCAAAGTTAGGGACAGATTTTGAAAAATTAGTCCCCGATGACTGAGAGACATTTATGGTTCCTTGGCCTGAAATTGCGCATATTCCTTGAGGATTTTGTAATTCATAGGACTGTAACAGATTTAAGACCTGGCCTCCAGATAAACCAATGGGTTTGCAATGTTTGTTTAAATAGCATATTATGAGCAGTTCATACAAGGTCACATTTATACTCTGTATAAATACTTGGTTTAGGAACTTGAAGTCGTTGCCCAGCAAAATCCACTCCTCTTTCAATTTGGTATTTGGTATTACATAGTAGCCATAGTTCGTATTGTGTGAACCCCATTCATAGATTAGCCTTTAAGCTTTTGGGTCAAAGTAGCCTCTGAATCAAATAGTACTTGTGAAAGCAAAAGCATGAATGTTGCTAGGTCCAACTGCTGTCTATGACATTTGTGCTTGTAGATTTTTAGAGGGATCAGAAAAAAGAGTAAAGCCAAAGGAAATCTTGGAAAATCTGCAGAGAAAAATGTTATATTGTGCAGTCTTGTATTAAATGTTTGTACTATTGCATTTCAAGAAAGTCTCTGCTGAATTCTGTGGATTAAAAAGTACTTTTCTAGTGTTGAGATTTTAGTCTGCCTGTTGCTGCAAAATGACATGAATTTTTACAGAAATGTAAAGACGGATCACTGATGTGGCATATATTTTAATGAACTTCTCAGTGTCCCTAAAGTAGTATTCTGAGTGTGCATGTGTATGTGATTCAGAGTGGGATAGTGAGTAATAGGCTTGGGAGGAAGTAATCACAGAATGTAACACAGAATTATAGTATTGTGTTAACATAGATAACACAAATTACTTGATAATAATTTCATTGTGTTATTATTGTCCTAGTATTTTGAAGTTATTTTGCTCTACTTCATTAAAAGAATGTCTTAGAAAGCTAAAGTATTGTCTTATTGAGCTTTAGATATTGGCATTTTTGGTGTCAGACTTGTCTCTATGCTCAGGATTTCTATAACTGCTATAGACTCAATACTTGTATTGAAAAGTGATAGACAGGAATTGAGGGTAGTATGGTTGAATGACATTGTAACTATTAATATGGACTGATTACGAGGGCTAGCCATAAACCTTAAGTTGGTCTCATGACAACTTAACTTTCCATCGTCATGGAAATCATGACTATGATTTGGAAATTTATGACTGGGAGTCATAATGCAAGAAGAAGAAATAAAATGCAGCTTCTACATGATTTGGAATTATCCCGTCAGCTGCTCTAAACAGAAAGTTTTTCTAACCCAGAATTGCCTTTGCTTTTTGGGAAAAATGCATTAATGCCATTGAATGCAGCTGTTTTATTTTGCCTTTAATAAAAATGAAGTATTTTTAGATGTCAAAATATTTTCAGTTTACACTAATTGGAAAGTATTTTTAAAAAGTTAAAAAATAAGTATTTAATAGGTATTAATGAGTAATAATTTGGGGGGGACTAATAATTTGGAGGAAATTATATTAAAATGTAAGAAAAAACCAATTAGTTTTACCTTCAGAGCACAGAACAGTGATTACAGTACAAACCACATAGATTTTTCATATTATATTTTAAAACAGCCTAAGAAACTCAGTAACGTTATCCCTCCGTAGCATTTTAAGAGAATGGGGGTATGATTTGTCTTTTGAATACTTTTGTGCTAGCATATGCAACATTGACTCCATAGAGTTTGATATTTTGATATTGAGATATTTATAACGTTCATTGTGCTTTTTCCTTCAAACTGTTTGCAGTTAATGCTGGTCTGTGATCGTAGTAAAAATTAATTAATACAAACTGTTTGCAGTTACTGATCATTTCCAAATTATCCGCTATACAATTTAAATAGGAAAACAAGTCATTAGGGAAGCTTTCAGGGTAGTAATTTATATGAAGCCTGACCTTAGAACAATTGGTTGGTCAGTTTTAAACCCCACATCATACTTTTAAATTTCTGCAGTAAACCTTTCTAATACAAAAGTAAATGATGTTATAGGTTAGCAAATGACAAAAAGAATTATTTGTAAATAATATTTTTCTACTTAAAATAGACTTGTCATTTGAAAAGCTCCTAAAATATTTATTCTGATTATAAAAATTCCTTCCCTCTTTAGTCACATGTTGCCTTAAAAGGGTGTGGACTAGTTCATCTCTTCATTGAAGCCATTTCCCAATTAGTTCTGCATAGTTCTGTCTGGCTGATATTGTTGACCTGACTCTATAAAGTAAGCTTTCTTTTTTTTTTCAATATTTTGAGAGTTTGGTTGTATCTGCTTTACAATTAAGTAATTTAATTAATTTTTTAAATCTTTAGTTATATAACTTTGGGATTATTGAGATGTAAATTATACATTTTATATATGTTTTTTTATTTGTGCTGATAAATAAATAAAGGGGAGACTAGTATAGATCTATTTCAAGCTATTTAGCTCTCATCAGCTAGCCATACCCTTACTGGGATTTGAACCTGGCCTATATTACATCCTAGGCAAACTTCTTAGCCATTAGGCCACAGGCTCTTATCCTGTTATCAGCGAAGACAGGGTGAAAGGTATCTATTAGATTTTTTACAACGCCTGGTAAGCCCCAATTATGGGAGGAAGCTAACTGCTTCCATCATCTGTCTATCGGCTCGTCACGGCTCGTCACAAGAGTCCATCACGACAGAAACCCAACATAACAAAGGCAACAGTAAAAATGTTGGGTTTCTGTCGTGATGGACTCTTGTGACGAGCCGATAGACAGATGATGGAAGCAGTTAGCTTCCTCCCATAATTGGGGCTTACCAGGGGTTGTAAAAAATCTAATATTCATATATATATTCATATATATATATTCATATATATATATTCATATATATATTCATATATATATTAAATTCAGCATATATTCCAAGAAAAAAGCCTTAAAAGTTATTATCCCATAGTGAAAGGGCAATATAACATTTAATAGTTGTAAGCTCAACAGGCAAATATTCTATGTTTGCTTTTAAGAATCTAATTATAGGACAAGAAAACTGATTCAAAAGGCCAGCTTCTGTCAGAAGATAAGCTCTTAAACAGTTTGTCCGGTTTATGTTTGCTTTATGTAGTTATTAAGACTGCAAATAATCTACCTGGTTTCAAAGAAATATATTTCCACCCCCTGCTTAATGCAGGATGATGTGCTTTTGGGTGGAGGAAGAGAGAAGCAATTTGAGAAGACTATTATTATATTTTAAGCAGCGAGGCAAAACAATGCACTGTTGCTTGGAATAAAGTTTAAGCTGAAAACAAACTTCAGGGCGCTGCTACCCACAATGGGGCAGTGTATTATATACTTCACGGTAATTCATTATAAATAGCTTAAGCAATTCTTCATGCACTTTATCTTCCTTGCCTTTCTGCTTTTCCCCCCCTTAAATTGACTCTTGTAACAATCCTGTAATAAATTTGTTTCCCTTTTCAACAGGCAAAAAAGAAGTCTTGGATTCAAAAGCAAAAGTAGCTTGTTCCCAATGTTGCCTAAGGCAAATTTTTGTATGCTTTGTGAACAATGTGAACAAAAAATACATTTTTCTTTCTCTATAAACTTCTATGTTGAATGTTTGGTTATCATGACCATACATGAATCCCAATTTTGATGACAGAGATATAAAGGTAAATTTAGGGCAATTTTCATGAAGTTGAAAAACTTGATTTGAGTGTGACTATAGTCAGAATTGCTCTGTCTGAGGCAAAAATGCTGATGTATTTTTGTACCCATTCCTTGATAGTCACCATCTGTATAAGAAGCTAAAAGTAGAATAAAAGCAGAATAGCAGCTTCCTGTTTTTATTTCTCAGTAACTGGTATGGAAAGGCATTCCCTTGCGTTTGGAAGTTATATAACCATACTTTTATAATAATCTTCACAAATATGGAAACTAGTAAATAAAAGTGCCTCAAGTTTCTTGAAATAAAAGGCAAGATATAAATGAAATCCATTTCAATATTGTTAATGCAAAAGCAGAGAAGAGAGCACCAGAGTAGCTTAAATAGTATAGTGGCTTCTAGAGATAGTTTTTGATTTATGACCATTTAACAATAGTGTGAAGTTATAACAGCCTCAGAAAAAATGCCTTATGATCTGCCTTGAAGTTATGATGATCAAACCACACTTGCAGTCATAGATCACAATTTGGTGCTTGATAATCTGGATTACATTTGTGATGTTTGCAGTATCTTGCAGTCATGTGATCACAACTTCTGACCTTCCCAGATAGCTCCCAATAAGGAGAGTCAATTCTGGAACCCAGACTCACTTAACATTCACTTAATCACCATAGTGATTCATGTAACCATGGTAAAAATGGTAATAAAACTGTGTTGAGTCACATAATGACTTGCTTTGTGACCACACCAACTTCTGATGAAAAGACCAGTCCCAATTGGGACACAAGATGAAGACTATTCATTTGCAGTGTTGATTTGCAGTGTTGGTCTTACAGAGCACTTAGTGGTCTTCAGATTATTCACCAACATTACTAAACTTAATAGTATTTAAATATGGTTCGTTATTGGATTGGAATATGGGAAAATAGATATAATAATAACTGGCAGCCTTGTGATCAAATATAATAAATAAAATGAACTGGAGTAGTATCATCCTTTCTAATAAGGATGTACCCATAACTGAGTGCTCCTAGGGTCCAGTGAGCCTAACCCCTCTGGTTTGAAATTCATGAGGATACCTGAGATGGCTGGTATATTATTTTTATTTTTCCATAATAATCTGCTGTCTTCATCTAGGAGCTTCATTGTGTTTTCCATGGTCAAAATAGCATAGTAGATAATATCAAAAGCAACTTCCAAATCCAAAAAGACATATTTACTACATATCCTCCTGCACATTTCTTGTTAAGAGTTTTTCTATTCAGAGGACTACAATTTCAATTGTTACATTCTAAGGATCTTGGAGAAGAAAAAATTGAAAAAGATTGATGATCACTTCAGACAATCACTTATACCTCTATCAAGATTGTGTATTTATTTAGGCAGTCCTCAGTTTCAGGGACCATTGCTGAAAGTTACAACCATGCTGAAAAAATGTTATGATCAGTGCCTGCACTTACGACCTTTGCAGCATCCTTCAATCACATAATAATCATTACATTCAGTATGTGTTGTATTGTTCTGTGCCTTGACCTATTGGTTTTCTCTCCACCTCCCACTTGCATAGCAGAGATTTTGGCGAGGAAGGGATTACAAGAGAGTAAGCAGTGGAGAATAAACATCAAAGAAATGCTGTGGCATCAGCAAAACTGATTGCAGTTTGCAAACAGCCAATGTATTTCTATTGTGTTCCTGCTTACTCTCTTCCAATCCTTTCCTCACCAATTTTTCCACTCTGTGAGGAGGGGGGATGAAGTAAGAGAAATTGGCCTAAAGAAATCACTTCTTCTTTCTCCCTTCACTTAATGACAGAGATGCCAGTTATAATTTGGTTGCTAAACAAGGACTACCTATAAAGTTTATTGCCATTGCCTAAGAAAGTGGGTTATAAAGCAGAAGTGAATATAGTATTACATTGCCATTTCACACTTGATTATTCATGGGGTGTGTGTGTGTTTCAAAACAATCTGTAAAACTGCCTGTCAGTTTTATGAATAGCAGTTATATGAAGATTCATTTTCAAAAGAAAATTAATTGAGCCAAAAAATGGCTAAGAGTTTGTTTGTCCCTTTTTATTCCATGACATCCTTGAGCTGATGTCACCTTAGTGATGAGTCTCCCATTTTTCAGTCAGTTTGAGGAGCAAGGGCAGTCTTTGTTTTGTTGTTGTTTTGTTGTTTTCTATAACAGGCTGCTCTGGAGGATTATGCACTAGTTTGAACTTTTGAAAAGTGGAAGATAATAGTCCAACACTTTTAAAATAGATTAAGTTGATGAACAGATTGCCTTGAAAATCAGTTCTTATTTTGATACAGCCATTCTTTGTTTGGCAACTACCTATGGTGGTAACAGTGCTATAAAATTCATTTTCCAACTCACACTCACATTTACATCTGACAACAAAATCCTTCAGTGTGAAACTGATCAAGGTCTATTCAATTAGCACTCAAAACAACTCATTAAGGTCACAGAGTTGAGCTTGTCAGCTTGCAGTTAGTAGTTTTTAGGAGAGTGCTACTTAGTGGAAAAAAGGCAGCTAAAAGATAGCTTGTTTATGCAATCTTTCCACTTTGTGAGAAGGGGAAAAAACAGATCAGGCAGATGACAAGAGAGCTTTATCTGAATAAAAGTTCAGCAACCAGTAATCTTTCAGTATCTTTACCTCTTGCTCTCCCTGTTTTAATCATTGGTGTTTGTTTTTTATTATTTATATCCTGTCTTTATTATTTTAACAAATAACTCAAGATGGTAAACTTATGTAATATTGCTTCCTCCTCCTATTTTCCCCACAGCAGTAACAACCCTGTGAGGTGAGTTGGCTGAGACAGAATGGTCACCCAACTGACTTTCAGGACTAAGAAAGGATTAGAACTCACTGTGTCGCAGTCTATAGTTGTGATAGTGAACCTATGGCACATGTACCAGAGGTGGCATACAAATCCCTCTCTGTGGGCACGCGTGCCATCGCCCCAATTCAGCCAGCTGGTCCTCTGGGTTCTGAGGCGCGCATGTGTGCCAGCCAGCTGGTCATCAGGTTTCCAGCACTCTGGCGCATGTGTGCGCTGTCCGGTTTGGGCACTAAAAGTTTTGCCATCACTGGTCTATAGCCTTGTGCCTTAATCAAGGAGCTTGGTTGCTAATCAAGGAGAGGGTGTGCATGATTTTTTGATAGCACTACAAAGAGATTGTGGGAATTGTATTTTACACACAAGTTCTATATTTCTCATCTATGTCAGTGTTGTATTTGCATTTATATGTTTTAGTTGTTACTTGCAGTTTTGAATAAAAAAGAACATGAATTCCAAAGGCAGGAAATAATAATCTTAGTTTTGCAAAATACTTACAATAACCAAAAGAGATAAATAAAAAAAACTTTTAAAAGATTTTTTTCTTAATGCTATGTTTGAGGCTTAAAGAATGTTACACCTTGTTTCAAGTAAATGAAAGGAATTATTTTATCTTTGATTACAAGAGAATTAATTTGCTTTAGTGCATACATGAAAGGATAGTACCTTGGTGGATAATATTTTCATAATCAGTGTTTCTGTATGTCTTGAATAATCCAATGGGTTTTATCCCCTTCCTCCAAATCTGTGTTACAAAATGGATTGCAGGATTAAAAAATAAATCATCCCACATAGTTCGTGGGCCTTGCTGGAATTAATAAAGCTACATTTCAACATATACAGAAAACATTAACTTTGAGAAATTGGAGTTAATAACAGAAATTGTAATTAATAATAACAAAATATCCATTAGTGCTTAAACGGAAACTTTTTAAAAAAGCGCTAAGAATGAACCTCATGTGGATTAAGGCCATATCTATTTCATGATAATTAAATTTAAAAAGTTCTACTTTTTAAAAAAAAGTCTGCTTCCATTGGTGGAATCTTTAATTATAGACATGTAATTCCAGTTCTTTGGTCATTTTTATTATTTTTTTTCTGCAATTTTTGTAAAGATCCAATATATTTTTGAGATGTGATATTATTCACAGTCTAAAAGATATATGACAATTTCCATTTTATAGCCATTTTTCCTCATTTAGATTGTATTATAAAATTTTATTTTTATCCTCAAGTATTGTTTAATATTTTAAATTTTAAATTATTAAATTTAGGGCCAGCTTTCTGCTGAGTTAATCACTCAAATTAGCTTGTTAAATGAAAAACAAGACAGTTGCCAGTTTTCAGAATGTTGGAAGAAATATCTATCTGGTTCAGTTCCACTGGAGACAAAATGGAGGTTGGAGGTTGTCTTTTTAATATTTCTCAAAATATTTCATTCTTCTAGGAGAGGAGTGGGTGCTAACTTTCTTCAAGAGGTAGGCAAGGTTTGGAAAGAGAAGGTTCTAGGTATTGTGGAAAGTATTTTAATGCAATTAGGGTATTGTAACAGAAGTTGTATTAGCTAGAAGTTATATATAACACTATGTAGCTCAGACTCCAGTGCAAATTTAATGATAACACTGTGAAACAAAAAACAGATCTTTCTGAAAGAATAAAGTTCCATCCAAAATAGGTTTTGTATCAAGTTCCAAATCCAATTTTCTATTTAACCACAACATTTATTCTCTCTAGATTTAATTTCAGCTTCTCTTAACTTATCTAGCATAATGCATAAGAGAAATGGTAAAAACTTGTGAAACATCACAAATCAGCAATTTAGATATAATTCATAATATAATTCATAATATAATTCATAATATAATTTAGATATATTTCAGAGAAACTTGGTGGGGTCATTCTTTTCTTTCTGTTCTTAAAAAAATTATGACCAAACTGCAAAGTGTCAGCCTCCATACAAATTTGCAATAGAAATCTGTTCATTGTCTGACCTCTCCTTTATTTTCCGCTTTTAGTGCCCTTCAGTCCATGAAAATACTGGTCTCTCTCCTTGGAAGTCTTAGATATATTTGTTTTTATCATTTATAGAAAACAAAGATTTGATCAATGGTTTTCAAGATTGACTTAAAGAAGGTTTTTTTCAGGATAAACTGTTCATATCTGCGCCTTTCTTTTTTCTCTTTGGTTGATCCTCCTGTTTGATGCACTCTAGCAACACTGCAGTGAAGAGTTGAGTCATCCTAACTTCACTTACTGCAGACCTAATTAAAAATGCTGCTTGGCAGGCTATGTTAAACATCTTGCCAGGATTTCTTTGCCTCATTGGGATGAATGATGCCTATACATTTCTGCTTAGTATGAAATGACTGACGATGTTACAACTTGTTATTCTGCAACAAACATTACATGCTGTAAGTTCTGTTGAACCTTTCTGAATCAACCATGAATCACTAAAAAAACTTTTTTTTATAAGATACAGAAACCTGTAGGGACTCAAAGTAATTTTATGGACTGAGTAGGGCAAGGCTAATGCAAATTATCGGCTACTCTTCTTCAAAGTCAAGGGACATGGTGCTTTCCTGTGCCCCAAGCTTCTTGGTACCTTCTTTTCTCCCCTGCTTCTCCTAGGTCCATGATGGCGAACCTATGGCACACGTGCTACAGATGGCACATGGAGCCGTCTCTGCGGACACATGAGCTATCACCCAGCTCAGCTCCACCGCGCATGTGCATGTATCTCCTGCTGGCCAGCTGATTTTCGGGTCTCTGCCATGCACGCAAGAGATGTGCATGCATGCATAGGGGATTGCATGTGCATGCATGGGGGAAGAGTCACATGTGCGGGAGCGCACCCCATTTTTTGTTTCAGGAGGCTTCAGGAAGGCGTGCTAGGCCCAAAATAGGGTGTGGGGGTGTGTGTGGCCCATTTTTGGTCCCTGGAGGCTTTAGGGAGCATTGCATTATGGGTGTGGGCATGTGCACGCATGCCATCGCATACGTGTGTGCGATTTTGGCAAACGAGAAAAAGGTTAGCCATCACTGTCCTAGGTTGTTGTTGCTACTGTCAGCATCAGCCTTAATTTTTCCTGCTGTCGATCCCAAACATTTCTGCCTAAAACAACTGCATTATTTGTTTCATTGCATATCCAATCTAAATGTTCATTATCAGTTTGGGCACAAGCCATCCCAAAATAGCTATTCTGAGTGCAGAACAATTCATGCATGATCATTTTGCCCATCCTTACTGGTAAGATACAAGGTGCTACCTTCCCAATACAGTTAAGAATGGGAAAGTGCCAACTGCATTATGCTAGATTCACTCTCAGGTGGTTGATTTTTCTGTGGTGTGGGCTGATTTCCATAATCAAATAATAAAGATATAAAGTAAAAGTCCAGTCATGTCCAGTTGTGTTAGACTCTAGATGCTCATGTCCGTTTCTTAGCTGAGAGACCCAAAGTTGTCTGAAGACATTTTTGTGGTCATGTGGCTAGCATGATTAGACACCAAGGTGCATGGAAGGCATGGTGTTACCTTCCATCCAAAGTGGTACCCATTTATCTACTTTCATTTGCATGCTTTCAAACTGCTAGGCTTTCCAGCTGACAAGTGTCTTTAACTGCTGAGTCATCGTGCCCCTCCCAAACATATAAAAAAGGTTTTGATAGACTAGTTGAAGAAGGCATCTACTTTAAATTTCTGTTTCCCTCTTCCCTGATTGGTTTGTAAACCAAAGTTGGTGAAGTATTTTGACTGAACAGTTTTGGTCCTGTATAACATATTTTATGTTGGAATTTATGCACATCTACTTTTTAGCTTGATTGATGAGTGAAAATCAGTTGCTGAGCATCTGGCAAAAATTAAAAACTAAAATATATTGTTCCATTTGACTTTATGTGTGGTGAACCCACTGTCCAAATGGTCTCAACACTCATATATATCAAAGGATTGAAGGTCTAAAATTACTTAATAAGATGTGTGAACAGGTTGCTAATTTTTGTTGCTGAAGATAATTCTATTCATGGAGATTTCCTTCCCCTCTGTTCAAAATTCTCTTCAACCAGCAGCTGTGGAACATAAATTCCCAATCTTTTTCCTACCTGTGAGCATCTTTGGAATTTTGAGAAAATATTACGGTACTCTCACATAGTGGTGGCAAGAGTTAGTTTGACCATTAACAAAATAGTAATTTATCGATAAATGAACAAAATTTTTGGGTGTGATCACGCAACATTTTATTTTCTAAGGTTGACTCTATGTGGTACCTAGCAGCATTACTGAAATACAAGTTATGCATGAGGTTGGTGATTTGCTTCACTAGTATCCTCTTCATTGTTTTTAATTAAAAGAATCTAAAATAATAAAACAAAGGCAGTTAGGCAGCTATCGGGGAATCTCTGTGGCACACCTGCCATAGTGTACATAATCTAGTCCACATAATTATTGATATCCTGTAATTCGGTGAATACACTGGTCTATGGTGGTAGTAAAAGTTATTTTCACCAATGGTAGGATCATGGTGGCTCATATGGTTAGGATGCTGGATTGGAGATTAGCAAGCCTGCATTTGAGACTTGCATGCTGCTGCATAGTGGGGTGAGCTGCTGTCATTCATTCCAGCTGCTTGATGGGGACATGAAAGGAGCTCCCATTGGCGTCCCCTGGGCAACAGTGATATCGTTGGTTAATCCTTTCAATTCAAAAGTGCCTTAAAGGGTGCCATGTACACAAAAGAGACTGGGAACAAACAGTAGGGGTGTTTCTTAGAATGATTTGGAACAGTTTGCGGCTTTTATGATACCACAGCCTTGTAACGGGGGGGGGGGGGTGGGGGGACATTTTTTCCAGTAGCATTATTAAAGGAAGATGTTTAAATATAAGAATTAATGTAAAGTCAGAATGTAAAACTGACTGTCTATGCTGTTAATCAAAATATTTCTCTATGTTAACTTTATACTTATTCAAATGATCATGTATTAATATTTCTTTCTTCCAGTTCTACTCACATAGTTCTTTTTCTTTTCTTTGGTTTTCTTTTAGTTGAGTATATTAGACCTCATTTGGGCACCACCAGTTCTTTTATTTCAATTTATGTGATAAGCAGTGGATAAATCCTTTGAAAGAAGAACTTAAGAAATAAAATGGTTGGGACATATGAAAGTGCTTTTTCTTAAAATATTTTCCACAGAATTAGCAGTCAACTTTGTGAATAAATTCACCAAATGTCTAACATGTATAGATGTACACTGATCATCTGAGTATGTATTTCATGTTAGGGTCATAATGTTGGCATTGTTGTAGTTTGCTACTTGTACCCAATATTCGAATGTCGTGTCATCATTTATCTATAAGAGTATTCTCATAATTGGGGAAATTTTAAAAAATGGAATTGTTCAAAATGTAGCATGTGAGGAACAGATGGGCATTTCAGCTTCTCTCTTAACTCTGGTTTCAGTGCAGTTATGAATCCAAGAAAGTGTAAACTACTTTTGGAAATGCTGCTTTAAACTACCTCCCTCCCTCCCTCCCTCCCTCTCTTTCTCTCTCTCTCTCTCTCTCTCTCTCTCTCCCTCCCTCTCTCTCTCTCTCTCTCTCTCTCCCTCCCTCCCTCTCAATTGTTTTAAGTGAGTTGATTTTAGCTGGTATGTGTTATGTGAGCCAAATAATTACATTAATTTGATAAACTGTCCCTTTTAATACATTGTATGAATAGAGCCAAGGTGGCGCAGTGGTTAAATGCAGCACTGCAGGCTACTGCTAGATCAGCAGTTCAGCGGTTCAAATCCCACCGGCTCAGGGTTGACTCAGCCTTCCATCCTTCCGAGGTAGGTAAAATGAGGACCCAGATTGTTGGGGGCAATATGCTGACTCTCTGTAAACCGCTTAGAGAGGGCTGAAAGCCCTATGAAGCGGTATATAAGTCTACTGCTATTGCTATAGAGCTAGAAGAACTGTTTTGAAATGTATTTAAGACTTACAAGAAAGAATGGGATATCGAGCGAACAGAAGAAAGTTTTTATTCACAAGCTTTTAACCATAATTAGATCTGGAAGCTATGGCTGGTACAGCATGCTATGGCATGGACAATTATTGGCAAGGCATGATATGCCTCTGCTTCATGAATTGTACTCGATCCCAGTAGGTTTCCAGGTGCAGTGCAAGGTGTTATTATCACTGGTTATCAGCCTTTCATAGCATGGGACCAGGTTATTTGAGGGACTGCTGTTTTTGCCTAACACACATAGTCTGACAGAGTTAGCCTGAGCATAGTCCCATCAATTAAACAACGTTCCTGATGGGACCCTAAAAGTGGGCCTTTTCTGTCTTCGTGCTTGCCCTCTGAAATATCTTTTCACCCAAGATTAATATGGCATTTACCTGTCCTTTTTAAAGAAACCCTTAAAACAGCTCTTTTACTAGACTCTTAGTTAGAATGAATAATATGCCCCTCCCAGATGTTCAGTTTGTTGCTTTTTCTCTGAACTTTCTTTTGTAATTTAGATATTATGTATTTGTGTTTGTGTCTGTAAACTACTCAAAGCAGTACAAATTGCAATGGGCTATAAATGATTATTTATGCATAAATAAATGTTGAGTAGAATATGCAAAACAGTAATATTTTTGTTTTTGTGGAATAGGAGATGATTTATTTGATTTAAAGGATGCACTTGGAACTGAAGGTAAGTAATTATAATCTTACAAGACCTGAAAATGGCTTTCTATACATATTATAGTAATAGTATTATTACATTATAATGTGATGTTACTCAAATTATAACTACTGTAGATTTTGCTTGAATTGTATAATATTACATCATTTTATAGCTTGCTCAGTCTAGATGCCTAAGATCTTCCTGGTTTGAGCAGTGCATTTTATTCTGCTAGTAAACTTTAACTTGCTGGCAAGACATCAAATTACAAATTAAGCTTTTCTAAATGGTAAAGCATGCTAATTTTGTAGGGTATTAAATATATGCTTGTTACCATACCTAGTTTTTTTAAAGAAAGTCAGTTATATATTATATCATCAGGATCATCATTCTAGGACATGTGGTCAGGCAGGAAAGAAAACATAGGGTAGATTAGATAGGAAGAGAGGAAAACATTTCAAGCAGCTGCCCTGGCTGTTTATGTAGAGATGCATTGAGAATTCCACACACACACACCCCCAACCAAGCTGGATAGGACCTCATATCAAACTTGATCTTCTTTTCCTTTGGGTTTTTTCTGCTCACTAAATATTCACTGAATACTCCATTTTTATCCATTCCACTGATGGACAAACAGTCCCAAACTTATGTACTTTATGCTGTTCCATTAGACTTACTTGAATAACAAATATAGAGAAAGTATGGTAAACATGGCATTTGAAATGCTTTTCAACCTGTTTATTAGCAATAACCATAGCAAAGAACTGTATTTCATTATGTATGGCACATAAAATAATATGTCTCTGTTTGTATTTTCCTCTTGTGCTATTTGTGCACAGGGAACCATGGGATAACTTAATATATTTCAACACAAATTTCTAGGAGACATAAAGGAGAGTGTCTTAGAATGGAACAATAAACAACACTCAGAGCTACCTAACTGTCTTTCATGTAAATTTTGGAGATTTTATTTTCAGCAGTGCTTTTTCTCCCCTACAGCCCCAGTTTGGATGCAGCTCACTGTGAAACCTTAACTTTCTTTTGGTGGCATCCTCTACTAACCAAATTGGTCCTCTTTTGACCATATTTTTAGAGACAATCATCCTGCTGATAGAAATTAGAATCTCAAGCACCATCACATATTTTTTTCAACTTTCTGTTGAGATTGGGAAGATTTTTTAAACATTGAATCTGTGTTTACTTGTAGATTTAGTTATTACAAAATCAGTTTAGCATCACTCTGTTGCAGGGATGAGCCATTTTATGATGATGGGGCATATTTTTGGAGCATCGGTGCTTACAATAAACAAAATAATGGGTGGGGTAGTTGGTTTTTTTGCTTTCTATTCATTAAATGAGAGTACTTTTGAAAGATTATATAGTGTCTTTTAGTGCTTTTTCACTTCAGAGTTATATAAAATCATGCCACCAATTTTCATTTCTGAAGGACTACAAACAAGGATTTAAGGAATAAATGTTTATTCTGTTCTGCTTTAATAGATCTTTGTAACCAATTATATTCTACTTTTATATTTTAGCTCCTACTAAAAGGCCTAGTGCAGTTACCAAAAAAACAGGTAAGTATAGATTTTTGCAGTAAGCATTTTTTTGGGAACAGTTTTATTTTGTGAATGTGATTGTATTTGAAAATAAATGGCTATGGTCCAAAAATATACTCCTTTAATTTTGAGGAAAGTTGAAGACCAATAGAAGTAAAATTAAATATTTATAGTTTGCTGTTTCCTAGTCAATGTGTGAGTATTCTCATATGTTCTTATTAGTCCTAGCTACCATATGAGGTTTTTTTTAAACTATGGATTTAAAATGCGGAAGTTTTTTTTGAAGAAAATCAAATATTTTTATGTTGCTTTATTTAGCAGTAGAAACACATAGTACTTAGACCTACATATCGCCCCATTGTGCTTTATAGCACTCTCCGGGCAATTTACACGTGTGCATATTGCCCCCAACAATCTGGGTCCTCATATTACTGACCTCAGAAGGATGGAAATCTGAATCAACCTTGAGCCCCATCAGAGTTGGGCTGGATTCTAACCACTCTGCCACAATTTATAAGTTGACTTATTAATGCTCTTAATAGATATTTGTCTTGAATCATTTTGGATGTTCTTTTCCTATTAATATAAGAAAACTCTTAAAATGATTGTGAGAAATATCAGTGGAGTTCTAGGAAATTTTGAGTTTTCATCAAATTAATATATTTCTCTAACATTTGTCCCATTTACTTCTTTGTGCAAATAGATTTGTTTGTTTTTCATTGTCTAAATTCTATTATATTTATGTACATTTCCTTTCATGCATGACTACTAGCCTTTTGTTTGGTTATTCTACATGGGACATTGATATCTAATAGTTTTTTCTGTCTAGATGATGGCTTCAACTTAGAAGATGCTGTATTTGGTAAGCATTAGAAGAAGTTGCTCAAAATAGCACTTGTTAGAATTTACCCTACTTTCCTAAGTAATAGTTTTGTATAGTATAAGTATAACTGAGACAACCATATTTAAGAAAACTGGTTGAGAATGGCTCTTGCCAACCTCTGTATCTTGGGGGGAAATGTCTTCCACAGTAACCCATGAATACTTCTTGTTTATGCCATGCCCCCTAGAAGGTTTTCTTCTGCCTCTCTGCCTGCCACCTCCAGATTAGACTGTGTAATACATTTGTACTTATCTTCATCTATTACTTACATTATAGGAGCATTGCCCTTTTCACTTCGATTGTTTAAAAAACATCAGGAGAACTTAAGATCCAGTATATTGATAATCAGAACTTTATGTCTTTGGAGGCATGTTATCAGATTTCATCCCACCAAGACCCAAATGGCCATCAACAATGTTGGTTTATAATATTCAGAATTCATTAGAAAACTCAGGTGAATATGATGGCCGGGATGGGGGGGTAGTTTGTGTTGTAGCCTCGTAAGTCCTCGGACTTACGAATGACAGCTCGGCAGCAGCCAGGCGCGTCTTAGCCAATCAGACGCGCCTGCCGGTTGCCGGGCTGTCATACGCAAGGCTATTGGCTCATCCGTCTGACAGCTCAGTATAAAAGGCTGTCAGACGGAGGAGAGGTGCCGGTCTACTCACAGTTTCTGTTCTTGCCTGTAATAAACTGCTTGAAGGTTACCTCAGACGCCTCTTCGTCTTTCCTGCCGCCAATCTAACACTGGCGACAAAGGTGGGATCTCTGGCTCTGAGCATGACCTAGAGGGCAAGCAACGATCGTGTTAGGCGCGTAGACCGGATAAAAAAGCCAAGCCTCAATCGCCTCAGCCGCCTCGCCAAATCGCCTCAGCCGCGAACCGTTATGGCCGGCATGCCAGCCTTCGCTCCATTCGGAGCTGCCGGAGAGTCCTGGGCAGCATTCTTAGAAAGATTTGAATGCTTTCTCATCACCAACAACCGGCAAGGCTACTCTCAGGCCAGAAAGTGCGGATTTTTCCTAACCGCCTGCGGCCCTGAGATGTTCGCAACGGCCCGTTAATTCGCTGCCCCTAGGGCTGTTTATGATCTGTCTTGGGAAGAATTAACCGAAGGGCTCCAAGCCTACTATGCCCCTACCCCATCTCAGATCGCCCGCCGATTCGCCTACCGCAGGCGAGTGCAGAAGCCTTCCGAATCGGTCAATCAATTCTTGCAGGCTCTGCGAGTTGCCGCAGCGCAATGTGACTTCCCTAATTTGGAAGACAACTTAGCAGAACAATTTGTGTGTGGCCTCAAGGATATATTCCTGAGGCACCGACTCCTAGGGAAGCCTAAAGTAACCCTAGTATACGCTATAGACGAAGCCAGGGCCGCCGAACTAGCCGACCTATCTTCAGTAGAGATCGACCGTTATCTGCCTCACGCGGCCGCTTCTTCCATTATGCCTGCATTGCCAGCCCTACCAGGTCCTGACCCCTCTCCACCACAACCTTCTACCTACATCACTAACTTGATTGATGAACTGGCACCGTTGCCGGAACAAGTCTATTCTAACCAGGTGGATCGCCTATGGGCCACCCCTCGCCGACCTCAACAACAACAACCGCCGGCGCTGATCCGCGCTCCTGCCATCTCTACAGCTTGCCTGGGCTGCGGAGGCTCGCATACCCGGTCTACCTGCCCATTCAAGACCTTAGTTTGCCGCCGATGCGGCAAGAAGGGTCATTTAGCGCAGGTCTGCCGGGCCGCCCTGCCTCCTCTCTCACCACCCGAACAACCTCCAGTCTACGGTCCACCTCCTCCTCCCAAGAATCAACCGTCCAGACGCCCGCAGCCGCGCCGTGAAGATTGCTATACTCTGACCGAGGGTGTGCCTGCCACCCCTGCGGTGTCTGTCAACCTGGCCTCAGAGGGTACGCAGAAGATCACAATAACAGTCACCATTGAGGGCTCTCCCTGTTTGATGGAGGTCGATTCTGGCTCCTCCCGCTCCCTCCTTTCTTGGGCCACCTTCACAAAACTCTGCCCCCATGTGGCCAAGTCCCAGCTGTCTCCACCGGACGCTATCTTAAGGGACTGTCGGGGGTCAAATATTACCACCCTGGGGTGCTATGGGGTGCGGGTTGCCTATGGGAGTCAGTGTGCAGTTCTCCCAGCCCTCATTGTTTTAAAACCGCTTCCCTCAATCCTGGGTCTTGATTGGTTCTCTCCTTTAGGGTTATCCCTAACAGGAGTGTACAGTGTGGTGGACACGCCCCCTGATGTAGCAGCAGTCCTTAAGGACTATGCTGACATCTTCAATGGGCAGCTTGGCCAATACAAGGGCACCCCTATCTCCCTTAACTTGGACCCCCAGGTTGCTCCTCTCAGGCTGAAAGCCCGCAGGGTGCCTTTTGCCTTGAGGCCAAAGGTTGATGCCGAGCTTGATAAGCTCTTGCCGCAGGGAGTGCTGGAGCCCGTTGACCATTCACACTGGGAGACTCCCATAGTTATTCCCGTGAAGGCCGACGGGTCCATCAGGATCTGCGCCGACTACAAGTCGACGATCAACCTTGGCCTCCAGGCAAACCCCTATCCAGTCCCTGTCGTGCAGCATCTGCTACATTCATTGGGGCAGGGCTGCATTTTCTCCAAACTGGATATGGCGCAGGCCTACCAGCAGCTCCCTATGGATGATGATGCGGCGGCTGTCCAGACCATCGTCACCCACCGGGGGGCTTTCTGCTGTCGCCGCCTCCCATTCGGCGTATCCGTTGCCCCGGGGATCTTCCAGAGCCTCATGGAGCGGTTGCTCCATGGGCTCCCTGGCGTTGTTCCCTACTTTGATGACGTCCTGATCGCTGCAAGCAGCCGCTCAGACCTCATCAAAGTCTTAAGGAAGGTCCTCGACCGTTTTAGGGACGCGGGCTTAAAATTGAAGTGTAGCAAATGTTCCTTTGCTGTGCCCCAAGTGGAATTCCTGGGCTTCTTGATAGACGCCCAGGGAATCCACCCCACCCCTTCTAAGATTGCTGCCATAAGGAACGCACCCCCCCAACCTCAAAGGCGCAGCTTCAAGCGTTCCTCGGCCTTTTAAATTTTTACGTGCCATTCATTCCTCACAAGGCGTCACTAGCCGAGCTGCTGCATCGGTTGCTCGACCGATCCGCGGCCTGGTGCTGGGGCAGCCGCGAAGCGCATGCGTTCGCAGCTGTCAAATCCCTGCTGACGTCAGAGGCAGTCTTAGTACAATACAGCGACAAGCTGCCCCTGACTTTGGCCTGTGACGCCTCCCCCGTGGGTTTGGGGGCCGTTCTGAGGCACGTCCTTCCCAATGGCTCAGAAGCCCTCATAGCTTTTTACTCCTGGACACTTTCCTCTACCGAGAGGAACTACAGCCAGATTGACAAGGAGGCTCTGGCTGCGGTGTCCGGGGTTAAAAAGTTCCACAACTATCTCTATGGTCGGCACTTTACACTCTACACCGACCACAAGCCTCTCCTTGGGCTTCTGGCTGGTGATAGGCCAACCCCCCCATCCTATCCCCTAGGATGACCCGCTGGACGGAGTTCCTGGCTGCGTACTCCTACGCCCTATGCTACCGTCCGGGCAAGCACTTAGGGCATGCGGATGCCCTTAGTCGCTGCCCCCTCCCTTGCGAGGACCCCCAGTCGGTCCCATGCCTCTCAGTCCTCTCCATTGCCGAGCTGGACTTGCCTCTAACCTCCACTGATGTGGCCTCCCACTCTCGAGCTGACCCTGTCTTGTCCAAAGTCATGGCATAGGTCCTGAGAGGGTGGCCTACAGAGGCTCTACACCCAGACTGCCGGGCCTTCAGCTGGAACTCTCCCTCCACTCAGGCTGCCTCCTCTGGGGTGACCGCGTGGTCATCCCATAGGTCCTACGCAAACAAGTCCTGCAGCGGCTCCATGCCGATCACCCCGGGGTCGTGCGCATGAAGGCGCTGGCCCGCAGTTACGTCTGGTGGCCCAGCTTAGACTCCGAGATCGAGGCCTGGGTCGCCCGCTGCATTACCTGCCAGGAATCTCGCCCATCTCCCCCCTCCTCCCCCTCCCGGGAGTGGGAGATGCCACGCGGGCCCTGGTCCCGCATCCACATAGACTTTGCGGGCCCCTTCCACGGCCAGGTATTCTTGGTGGCTGTAGATGCATACTCTCGCTGGGTGGAGCTGATCTTAATGCACTCCACCACAGCCGAGAGCACGGTGCGGGCCCTGCGACGGTTGTTTGCTACCCATGGGTTGCCAGACACAGTTATGTTCGACAACGGCCCACAATTCACATCTACGGCCTTCTAAACATTCCTGGCCGCCCAAGGGATCTGCCATGCGCCAGTTGCCCCTTACCATCCGGCCAGCAATGGCCGGGCGGAAAGGGCGGTCCGATCGGCCAAGGAGGCTTTGGGCCGCATGAACCGAGGCGACTGGCAGGCAAGGGTGGATGCGTACTTAATGGCACAGCACTCCACACCTTGCCCCCTAACTCGGCAAAGCCCCGCGGAGCTGCTGATGGGCCAGCGCCTGTGGACCACCCTGGATAGACTACATCCCCTCTATTCAGGAATTCAGCCTGGCAACCTGGGGTCTCCCTCCCGTTCCTTCCTTCCTGGGGACAATGTTTGGGCTCGCAACTATTCTGGGGATCCTCGATGGGTGCCTGCCACCATCATCGAAGTAACAGGACCCGTCTCCTACAGGGCCAGAATATCCGATGGCACCGTATGGCGCCGGCACCTGGATCAATTGAGGAGCCGCCACAACAATGAAGATCCAGCTCAAACCGTCCCGCAGAGGCCGGCCACCAACGCCCCGCAACCGGCCCCAGTTCCGCAACAAGGGACGCAAATAGCCAATCCTAAGACCTTCACATATTCAGGCCAGCCTACCACGGCCTCCGGGTCGCATCAACCCTTCGTTGGCTTTTCTTCCCCCTCTCCATCCGAGCCCGCAATCCACAATCCCAACTTGTTAGGCCTCCTTAGGCCCAGTCCTCCCCAGCCCCAGGCCGCTTACCGGCCTATTCAAAATCCACCGCCATCCTCGGCTGCGCCCCCTTCGCCCAGCCTACCTCCTTCTTGGCTCCCTCCTTCGCAATCGGGTTGCTCTTCTGACGTCACCTGGAGCTCCACTCCCCGAAGGGAGGAGCTCTTACAGGGACATCCTCTCCAGTCGACGCCTGCAGTCCAACTGAGGCGTTCAGGGCGTGTCCGCCGTCCCCCTGCATACTTACTCGACTACGCCTGCGCCATTTCTGACGCATGCGCATCGCTGGGGGGGAAGGAGTGTTGTAGCCTCGTAAGTCCTCGGACTTACGAATGACAGCTCGGCAGCAGCCAGGCGCGTCTTAGCCAATCAGACGCGCCTGCCGGTTGCCGGGCTGTCATACGCAAAGCTATTGGCTCGTCCGTCTGACAGCTCAGTATAAAAGGCTGTCAGATGGAGGAGAAGTGCCGGTCTACTCACAGTTTCTGTTCTTGCCTGTAATAAACTGTTTGAAGGTTACCTCAGACGCCTCTTCGTCTTTCCTGCCGCCGATCTAACAGTTTGGATTCAGAGAGTAAGTGGAAACAAAGAGCCATCCAAAAAGAAAAATAAGCTCAAGGAAAAATGCTTTGAAAAATATGCACTCTTTGCCTTGCGCACTTGGAAAATAAAATCCGGACCTTACCCACTCTCATGGCCTTTAGAAAAGCTGTTAAAACCTGGCTATTCCAGCAGGCCTGGGGCTGTTGACCTCATTGTTGAGGTCCAGCCCCGATTGTAACGAATGTATGCGTGTTGATTTTAACCTGTTTTTATTTTCATTTTTTATTATTTCTTTTTTCTTTCGTTGTAAGCCGCCTGGAGTCCTCCGGGATTGGGCGGCCTATAAATCGATTAAATAAATAATAAATAAATAAATCAGTTTCCTGATCCATAATTTGGCTAACTTCTCTTTGAATATACAACTTTGGTTTAGATTACATTCCTTCTTATGGTTGAGAAACTTTTATGTCACAAGATTCAGTGGACTTAATTTTTTTTCTTTGGATTCTCCACAGCCAGCTGATGCTTCTGAGAAAATTAACTGAACAAAAGCCCCCATCAAACTAGTTTTTCCCAACTACAAACATGGGAAGTAGGGAGCAGATTGTGTTTGCTAGAAAATCTTGAGGGTGGTAGAAAATTGGCCTTCTCACAGGCTTCCAGATATCCATAGAAGGGATTTGTCTGCAACTTGATTGTATACACATTCTAAATCTGACTCTGTAAGGGAGCTTATATTACTGAGATACACAGTGTATTCCTGGTTCATGTGAATTATCTATTTTATTGGTTACTGACCCCACCTTTTATGTATTAGCACTAAGGTGGGAGACTCCTTCTCCAAAAGCTGCAGTAACTGCAACATTTTTTTCTAGTTATTGACCTTGCTCAGTGTCTTAAAAAAAATCCAGTCTTAAAACCCCCGAAAAGCATCAACTTTCCAGCCTCTGTATAAATGAGTGTGCTGTATATTAAGGTAATAAAATCTGCATGTGTGAACAGAGAGAGCTTTTATTATCTTTCTATTTATTTGGAGCCATTCATATAGAGTTGATCATTTAAGCATTTTTTCTGGATAGCATGCCAAAGAAAATCCATTGGTTGATTTTTAAAAGCTGATACACTTCCCTTTTATGTCTTAATAACTAATTACAATTAGATTGGTGAAAAATGAGAAAATAATACAGGCTACAAAATGGACAGTCTTGAATTGAATTTACCCCTAAACCATCTTCACATTTAGAAAATCTATTTGCTTTTATCTAATTTGGAAACTCACAATTTTTATTCGGTGTTTAATTTAAACATTAATATATCCTGTAAAGTTTGGAATTCTATTTTTATTAGTCACATTAAGTACTTCATCACATTAAAGAGACAAATCTAATGAATGAATAAATGAGCAAACGGGCTGAATTTATCCTTTAACTTTAAGATTGTGGGGATAAGTTGTTTTTGCTAGATTTACAAGATACATCATTGGAAGTCAGGTTGAATAGATTCAGAATTATATTCATGGTACAGTCATGTCACTGTTCCCATTTTAAAATATTTGGCAATAAGAAGGACAGTGATAAAAAATTAAAAGCCTGTGAAGAAAGTAAATATACTTAGATGGCTGAGCTTTTTGTTTTTGAATTTGGTATGAGTTAAAGGTTTTGTGCTTTCTTTAAAGATTTTCCACTTGTAATTTATTGCAGTAATCTAGCATGATCTAATCAGAACACGTATTACTGAGCTAAAAGGTTAGGGAATATGTCCTCCTTCAAGAAGAGACATTTATTTCCATCCAAATCAGTATCAGCTCAGAAGACTCCATTTTATCAGGACTCCTTTTCATATTATTTTCCTGTATTCTTCTCATGTGGCCTTACACACTTTATTTCCTCTTTCTGATTTATGGTAAAATTGAGAAGTGTAACTGCATGTAATTCACATACAAATCATATCATAGCCACGATATGTATAAAGAACTTTATAGATGATAAGTAGCATCTTAAATTTGACTTTAAAAGCCAGGGCTGGGTTTCAACCGGTTCGCACCGGTCCCTGCGATCCGGTTGGTCGCCGAACCCGGAAGTAAGTAACTTCCGGGAACGGCGAAGCCCCCCCCCGCGCCCGCGCGCGCCCGCACACCCGCACCCGCTCCTTACCCGGTTTTTTTGAATTTCGCGCTTTCCACGCATGCGCAGAACGCCTGCGCGATCCTCCAGGAGCAGCTGGAGCATCGCGCAGACGCTAATACGCATGCACGCGCTGCGTGCGTGCACACGCGTGCCGCGTGCGTGCGCTAGGACGCCGCGTGCGTGCGTGAGGACGCCGCCGGCCTCGTTCCAACCGATCCGGTTGGAACGGGGCGAGAAACCCACCCCTGTTAAAAGCCCACTAAAAGCCAAAACAGAGGGGTTACATGAGGGAATCAAATACATCCAGCAACATATCAGATTTTAAATACATGATGGCATTTGAACAGAACATATGTAACTCTGTGTACATAATTTTTTTTCATTGTAGCTAAACTTACCAAGATATTTATTTTGTTTAATTAATTCAGATAAACAGGTAGCAATTTTCTAATTCTATAATAGTATTAGATTATTTTTGATTTTGAAAGGACTGTCTTTTCCCAATCATATCTACCCAACCAACCATGGCAGGGAATGCTATGGGTTCTTGTCTCCTAAGGAGGACCATTTAGTAGGACCAAGAATAAGGTCCTTCTCTGTAGTAGTTCTCTCCCTATGGAGCATCATCCCTGCAGAATGGTCCTCACTTTGACACTCTTTCACAAGCCTCTGAAGGAATGGTTCTGCCAATAAGCATAAGAGACCCCATAGTGATAGGGAGTCCATCAAGTGGCTGATCAGATTATTGAGCCACAGGGTCACCAAGAGTAAATTTGGCAGCCACATAAATTTTCTAAATAAATATATTTTCTAGTTTGAAAGTTGTACTTTTTTTCTTTATCAATAGGTGACGATGATTCCCCAAAACCAACAGCACCACCTCCTCAGCCCAAACCTGGGAGTCATGGCCACAGTGGAGGTAAGTTTTTTCCTCAAAAAAGTATATCTTTCATGCCTACTCATAGAATCATAGGGTTGAAAGGGACTTTGGAAGTCAACCCCCCTACTCAAGGCAGGAGACTTATAGCATCTCAGTCGAATGGTTGCCCAGTCTATTTTGAAATCCTAGTAATGGAGCACCCACAACCACAGGAAGCAAGTTATTCCATTGATTAATTGTTCTCACTGTCAGAAAATTTATGGGTTGTAACTTCTTTGATAAGCTTCCACCCTTGCTCTCTGGTACAGGACTGCCTCTAGAGAATAAGTCAATCCTCTCTTCTTTGTGACAGGTCTTCAAGTCCTGGAAGAAGCACCACAGATTCTTCTTTTCCATACAATAGACATAACTAGATCCGTCAACTGTTTGTCATACGATTTAGCCTTCAGACCCTTTATCATCTTTGTTGCTCTTCTTTGCACCTTTTCCAGAGTGTCAACATCTGTTTTGTATTGTGGTGACCTGAACTGGAAGCATTATTCCAAGTGTGGTCTCACTAGTACAGTGTAAGGCCGTACTATCACTTCTTGTTGTCTTGATGCTATCCTTCTATTGATGTTGACCTATTTTAAACCTATGCATTTAATTTTTCCTTCTTAAGTACAGGATCTTAATTTTCTCATCACTAAACTGCATCTTAGGCCCAATGCTCAAATCTGTCAAGATTATTCTGAATCTTGAATATAACTTTCAAAGTATTATCAATTCCCCCAAGCTTGGTGTCATCTGCAAATTTAATGAGTTCCCCTTTTACTGCACATCTCATTTATGAAGATGTTGGGGAGTACTCGATCCAAGACCCAATCTTCAGGTATCCTACATGCTTCCCTCCATATAGATGTAGTTCCAGTGAGGACTACCCACTGAGTGCAGTTGCTCAGCCAACTGAGAATCCATCTGGTGGTGGTACTGTCTATCTCTGATTGTGTTATTCTTGCTGAAGTCCAAGTCCACATCATTTCGCTGAAATTTGGTTACTTTATCAAAAAAGACAATAAGATTTGTCTGGCATGATCTGTTTTTAACTCACGCTGGCTTCTAGTAATGCTGCTGATATTTAAAGTTGTAGGCGTAACACAAGCCACTCTTGCTTTTGTCTTTCATTTCTTCCTCCCTGTCAGTGTTGGTGGAATGTTACATACTTATACTATTCTAGTATTAATTAGGATTTGATCTGATTGTGTTTGTGGTTAAAATAAATTACAAACCAGAAAACCTCCAGGGTCCCTTCCAACTCTTATGAGTCTGTATTCTGGTTGAGAAAGGCTTTTGTCAGCTTCTGTTGGAGGGAAACATCTTCACAGTAGCAGTCAAATACTTCTTGCTTGTGCCATATCCCTTGGAGAGCTTTCTCATCTTTCTGTCTGCCATCTCACCCTAATCAGATTAGATTGTGATACATATGTACTTGTCTTCAACTCCTATGTGCATTATAAGAGCACGGCCCTTTTGCTCTTCGGCATTTTTATTCTTATGAATCTTCCCTTCTGGGACTTAATTTGTCCCTGTATGTGGAGTGTCATTGAATCATCTTGATCTGTTCTGCTGTATGTAGTGTCTGAATTAATACAATTTTTGTAAATAATATTCTTTGTATTTTGTACTTGATAAATAATGCTGTTTTTAAATCACTTCAGTTGTACAATCTAAGTGAATACATTTTTTTAATTGATAAATCCATAGAAATCTAAAAAAAAATCAGTTATGATTACTATGAAGAAATTCTGGATATAATTATGTCATCTGCTACTAATATCAGGAGGGCAATTAGCCATAGTTTATGGATTATGTCAGTGTCCGTAAATAAAAGTGAATAAATGTGCTTTGATTTTGAAAAAAGATGGTTAATAGGTCTTCTCACATGTTCGGAAATACCATTTCAAAGGATTTGCATAGCCAACTTGCAAAGTACTATTTTGTTTTCTTGGTACCTGTGTATTCATAATTATGAAACATTCTTAATTGAGAAACATTTTTGGTGTTTAGATAGCAACAAAACATGAATCTGACATATAGTTAAGCTTAATGACTGAAGCTGGAAATTATGTAAAACTCCACTATGCAAATTGAGGGATATATTATGTACATTTTAAAGTGTGTTTTTACTCCTTTTGTTATTATTAAAGGATTTGAAGATTCAGATTTATTCGATGGTGACCTGCCACCTGATAATCCAAAATCAGGTATGTTTCAAATATTCACTATATTTAAAATAATATAGCACTCACATTGCTACCGAACATTGCTACCGTCCTTCCCCCACCCCTTTTGAACTGTGAGCCGCCCTGAGTCCCCCCAGGGAAAAGGGCGGCATACAAATAAAGTGAACTGAACTGGTAGCAAAGGTAAATTGATTTCACCCCTGGCTAGAGGGCGCTTATTGCGTAACTTCGAATGTTCGCTAAGGGAACCCTCATAACCTGGATATTACCTATGTGCTTAGCTCAGCTATCCTTGGCTTTATAAACTGCAAATGCAAGGGCTGGTCACAAAGTTACTCTTTCCTTATCGTTGTAATAGCAATAGACTTACTGCTTCACAGGGCTTTACAGCCCCCTCTCTAAACAGTTTACAGAATCAGCATATGGCCCCCAAACAATCTGAGTCTTCATTTTACCAACCTCGGAAGGATGGAATACTGAGTCAACCACTCTAACCACTGCACCACCACTGCTCCTGGTATTACTATAAACAGCTTCTGTACAAGCAATACAGGTAGACCATTAAACAAAGTCTAATTGCATTGCTACTCTGTAGGACAGTGGTGGGTTTCAATGTATTTTATTACCGGTTCGCTGGTGTGCACTCGCGTGACGCTTCTGCGCATGCACAGAAGCATCTGGGCGGGTGGGAGCCTCCCGCTGCCGCCACTACCGGTTCACCTAATCCAGGGCGAAATGGTAGAAACCCACCTCTGCTGTAGGACCAACTCCTGGTTTCATGTGTAGGTTTGCATGTACAGCTAATAGAAACTTATTTGATTCTCAGTTATCTCTTAATAGCATAATTTGAGTGTTTCAAGCATAATGTGACTGTTGCTTCTCATACTATTATTATACCCCTTTTTTAATCTAGGCCATCCTTCGAACCCTTCCTCAGGTATGTTATGAACATATGTTTCTTTTCACTAAACTATTCTTCAAAACTGGTGCATCAGATACTTCTTATTGCATTTGTTTTCTTACTGTATTTGTTTTGAGGCACGCATGGATTAATGATTTAGTTAAATCTTTCTCCTAAGATTGTGAACTTTTTCATTTAAAATAAAGGTCAATTAAAATTTATTTACAAAAGGCCATCATGTTTTTTAATAATGTAAGGGCAATCCTTAATATTTTAAAGGCAGCTACAGGACAGGAATATTTTAGTTCATAAAAGCTGCAACTTATTCATTATTCATTTTGCAAGCTATTTAATAATGTTTATTAAAACAAAAATCATAATATACTATATGTTTCACAGGACATTAGTTGTCAAGCAACCACAGTAAGAAGACACATATACCTTATTTCACTGTTACTCACAAACATGCTATATCAGGTATAAAAGGAAATTTGGAGAAAAATAGAATTGACAGAGCCACTGCACAGAATGTATGTCACTTATGACTATTATGACTTATTAAATAAGTTTTGATTATAACAATCCTGGCAAAATATTTTCATCATAAATAAAAGTAGTTATAAGAATATAACTGAAAAGTGAAACTAGACGGTTATATTGCTTCTTCCTATATAATTGAAACAGTAGTCTGCCTTCTGAGCAAACATAATAGTTAATTTAGTGCCTTATTTTGCCAGGAGGCTTCCCTGAAGGCTCCGGAGGGCAAAAAACGACCCTACAGACAAACCAGAAGTGACTTCCAGTTTGCACGTAGGGTTGTTTTTTGCCCTCTGGATCCTTCAGGGAAGCCTCTTGAAGGCCCCTGAAGGCTCGGGAGGGCTGAAACCAGCCCTACGAGCAAACCGGAAGAGACTTCCGGTTTGCTCATAGGGTCATATTTTGCCCTCCGAAGCCTTCAGGGAAGCCTCCTGAAGGCTCTGGAGAGCTAAAACCGGCCCTACGAGCAAACTGGAAGTCTATTCCTGAACTTCCAGTTTGCCCATAGGGACAGTTTTTCGTGCTCCAGAGGCTTCCTGAAGCATCCGGAGGGCGCAAAATAGCCTCAAAATAATGCCAAAAGACCCCCTGATAGGGCAACGCCTCGCGTGCCCTGACAAATGGTTCCGTGTGCCACCTGTGGCACACGTGCCATAGGTTCACCATCACAGCTATAGTCTGTACAAGCAGTATACAGGAAAGCTAAAGGCTTGGTTTTAAGCATGGGGATTTAGAACATACTGATTTAAACTGTTTCAAATATGAGACATCCCATCTGAACTGAAATGATTGGAAGATCTCCTGATTTCAAATATGCATCAAGGTTATTTCATTTTAAAAAAACCTTGTTTCTACTTTACTTTGTAACAAAAGTAGTCCATTTTCTGTCTTGTACAGCATTGCTTTATAATATGTAATAAACCTTCTTTAACCAACTATTCTTTGGTTAAAGGTAGGGATGATTCTGGCTCCGCTGGAGCTAAAACAGGTAAGCTTTTCTTTTAATCCCTTGTTCTAACTTACTACACATTTTGAATGTTCCTTGGCAGATAAAGTTAGATTTTTAATTGGGGCAAATTCTTTTAAGCTTGGTCCCTTATCTGAAAATTGGACTCCTCATCTGTATTGTCGAGAAAACATTCTACCAACATGTGGAATCCATAGCTAACCATCTTGTCTCTATTTCAAGGATAAGAAGTTATAAGAAATTTGCCAGATAAATTAGATCTGAACTTAGACTACTGAAGCATGATCATCCACCACAAGCTCTACATGCCCATTTAGGTTCCACCACAAATCCGCGAAGCCCTTATCCGTGGAGACATAAGCGCGAAGACTAATTCGCGCTGTTCGAAGCGCTAAGGAAAAACGCGACCCTACCATGATGACATAATCGCGGAGGGCAAATCCGTGCATTCCCAAGCACCCTAAACCTAACCCTAAACCTAACCCTAAACCTAAACCTAACCCTAAAACAAACCCCTAAACTTAACCCTAAACCTAACCCTAAACCTAACCCTAAAACAAACCCCTAAACCTAATCCTAACCCTTACCTTAATTGAAATCGGCTTTCTGCCGCGGCGCCGTTTTAAAGCGCCCTTCTGTTGCCGCGCTGTTGTCGCGGCGGTGATGACGTGCGGTGATGACGTCGCGGCTTTAGCGACGCGCTTATGTCTCCGCGGATAAGGGCTTCATGGTTTTGTCGTGCCACGGCCCATTTACACCAGAAAAAGTGTAGAGGAGGCTCAATTCTTTACAAAAGCTGCAGGATTTGATGGTGTATTCCCAGAAGTACTAACAAACAGTCGATCAGCAACTAAACGTAGGCTTGCTTATTTTTAGTTCCATACTATACTCAGGGTGGCTTCCTCCTATATTGAAGAAGACCAAAATTATTGCAATTTTGAAACCAGGGAAGGGTCTAACCTCTAAAGGTACAGCCAATTGCTCTTCTCTGTGTTACTGTTCTGACCCGGCTCCCAAGCATGACAAATCCTCTGTAGTTAAATCAATGATTCCTTTATTAGGAGCACCAGCAAAAAGTCTCTCTCTCACACAGCAAGCTAATAAGTCTGTCCAGCAGGAAGATGAATAGTTGTGTAAATAACTATTCATCTCCGCCCCCTTGCCCAGTCTTCTAATGTGAGGTGGTATGACACCTGTATTCCCAGAGCTAGGGTGGGGCTTCGCTAGCAGCGGTGGCTCTTCTGTCCCAAGGATTGCCTCATAGATTTCCACTGCTCTTCTCTTCTCTGCCTTTTGCACATCCGCGTGTGAAGCACTCGACCCAGCTGTTCCTCCTTTTCCTCATCAGACACCTCAAGACCTGGAGGCTGTTGACTCTCTATCTGAAGGCTGATGAACAGCCCAGGCTCCCCCTCTGTCTCTATCTCTGACAGCTCCATTCCCTCTTCCCACTCGGAGCTCTCAGGTTGCCTTGATGCTGGCTTGAGTCCCATGCTGCCTCCTCATCTGATTTGGCTGCTGGAGGGGCTGGCGGCCAACAGGCTACAACGGTTACCTACAGACTTTTAGAAAGACTTGTATTAAACAGAACAGCTGTCGCCGTGGAATATGTAATCCAAGTAGAACAAGCTGGATTTCACCCAAACATGATTGTAGCAATTAAGTCATTGTATTAATTTCCTACCTGGAGAATGGATTCCAAAAGAAAATGAAAAATCTTGACGTCTCAGTGGCCTACAATACTGACTGGCGAGAAGGACGTCTCCTCAAATTATTCAAGGTTTTACCTTGTTGCAACACCGTAGCCTTGATTGACAACTTGTTGAATAACAGGTTCTTTCAAGTTTTTCACAGAATTAAAAAGATACAGATATCATAAGTTGAATAACAACCAACCACAAGGATCAGTGCTATCCCCTGCTCTTTTTAACTTGTACATCCATGAACTGCCTGAAGCCTTTTGTTGGAAATTTATTTTTGCCGATGATATCAGTCCAAAGAACCAACTTCAGTGATGGAAAGGACATCCTTTCTCAAGATCTCCAGAAGCTGGATGACTACTTCAAAAAATGCTGTCTCCAATGACAAAAATAAAAGTAGCCACAGTCCATGTCAGCAATAGATATGCAAATTACAAGCCTTCAGTGAAATTCCAGAGCTGTATTTTACATTGTAATAATTATCTGAAGTTCCTGGGTGAACACTGAAGAGATTACTAACCTTCTGGCAACACCCAGAAAAAACAGCTAGGAAATTGAAAAGCTCTAACAATTTACTGTACAGACTGGCTGGAACCTCCTGGGGTGCTGATACTACGAACAACAGCTTTGGCTTTGGTTTATTCCACAGCTGAATATTGTGCCAGCATGTGGCTTAACAGCACCCACATCCAAATAGTTGCTGTCCAACTGCACCAGACAATAGATAAGCTCTGACACATTGCATCCTACCCACATTAGAACACAATTCGGCTGTAGTCAAGGATGCTGAACAACAAGGCCCTCCTTATTTACCAGGACAATGCACAGCCCTTCACAAGATTGAAATCCTGATGTTAAGCTATGCACTTAACATCTGCCCAGTTTAACCCTGAGAATGCCTTAGGTACTGTCTGACCACTAGTGATCCCTCTACCAAACCACCTGATTTTTTACCTGCCTTGCTTTATCTGGTCAAAACTGAATGAAATTTGGTGTGATACTGGAAGAAATGCTTCTGCCCTGGATCAGAAGGGATGCAACGATCCCCCTTTTGTGGTGCTGCTACACAAACTATTAAACATATTATGCAAGATTTTCCATAGCGTGCATTCCCTGGTTCCCTAGAAAATCTGCACGAAGCAACCCCAGAGGCAATTGGATAGCTGAATTGGACATCCAGTTATGAGGCTTCTGCCATACCCCCATAGAAGTTTTATTTATAATTATGTGGATTGTGTGTATACGTTTATTTCTGTTCTGTCATGTTCTCATCATTTGCTATAATAATAATAATAATAATAATAATAATAATAATAATAATAATAATAATAATAATAATAATAATAATTTCTAATTGGGGAAAATTCTTTTCACAGATTCTCCAGGCATGCTAGCTGGCATTATTAGTTCTGTTGTAGTGGCAATAGCTGGAGCTCTTTCAAGTTTCATAGCATATCAGAAGAAGAAGCTTTGCTTCAAACAAAGCGGTAAGTTACAGACAACTTGATTTGAAACCCCAAAAAGTTGGGATTGTAAGATCTCCTAAAATAATTGCTTTAACTACATTGACATTGAATGTTTCCCAAAGTAACAGAAAGCTCACAAGTTTTATAAATAATAAATAAAAATAAATAAAAATTTGAAATAAACTGTGGATGTAGAATGTTACTCTGTTCAAGGCTAAGCTGACGATACAAAAATGTAAGGTATTTTAATTGAGCTTGTTTCTACAGATCAAGAAAACATTCCTGTGGAAAGCCAGCAAGGAGCACATGCAGCACCAGCTGGTAAGATAAAGAGCTTTTAAAAATTACATATACATCTTTCTTCACCTGCAAAAGTGTGATTTTGTGCAGCTTCCCACGTAGGTAATTTTATCAAGCCACACCTATAGTGCCCCATTTAAGAAAAAAACATGGTTTTCTTAAGCCTAGTGCCTTCATTTTCTTTTATTGCTAATTTTTGTATTGTAGATTAGATACAGTTAGTTCAATTAAGAGAACCAACTGGATCATTGAAATAGGCCCTTGGAAATAGGTGGGATTTGCATGGAACTATTTTAAGCTCATTTGAATTTGATGGTAAATACTAAGCATTGCTCAGACTAGATTTAACCAGACATAATTACTGCATATAAAACAAAGCTCATGCTATTAGAATTAGGTTCCATTTTGCTCCTTCCACAGAAGACTGTGGGAATCTTTTCTTCATTTGTTTGTCACCCTGCAAAGTTTCAAACAATCTTCAAGTCACAGAGAATCCAGGTTTATATATATGCATACTTGACTTGCCCTTTATCATTTTATCTTTACTTACAGCTTTTCTCTAACACATTAAAAACTTTTCCTAATGTTTTTTTCAATGTTTAATCAGAATCTTGAAATCTAAGAATCCTGATATACATCAGAAATTGGGAAATATAAGTCATTTTAGGATTTTTTTTTTAAATGAAGAAAATTTCAAAAGTAAAAAGAATAATTGCCATAAAGAAATAATGGAACTGGGTTGATAAAAAAGCCCAACTGGTTACATTTAATCTAAAGAAAATAGAGGCAAAGCTGCCCTATCTGTCTTGACTTTTTGTTTATTTTTAACTTTAAAATAAGGAAAGCACCAGTCACTATCCTCTTCATTTACAATTACGCCTCAAACTCACAAAGAGTATTTAAAGGAAACTGAGTGACAGATTTTGGCAATATTTTACAACCCACCTGATTGAAGAAAAAAAATGAAGAAAGTAGACAACCTTAGACAAGCAGTATGCTCTTTCTTTAAATACTTAAAATATTAAATACTTTCTTAAGATAATTTGTTTAAATCTGGTAAGAATCAAATGCATTTAGTGATGTTTACTTCCAAGTGTGTTCAGGATTACAACATTAACTGGAAAAATTAATACTTGTAATTATACATATAATTATAAGTTGGCTAAGACTGAAATGAGTCAGAAGTTTGACAGTAGCTTTCTCTTAGTGGGTCAAGAGTAATGACTGAACCACCAGAGAATTTGCTATGTTAATTGGCCAAGTTATAGTGTATCTTAAGTTCACCTATTTCAAAAGGCAAATATGAAAATAAAAAAAGCTCTACATATATCTTTGTGACTTCCTTAAGTGGGATAAAATGTAACAGTTGAAAAATTGTATTGGACTACAAGTAGTAAAATATGATTTCATAATTCTCCATCTGTAATTTTTAAGCATTTCAACCCCAATTAATAGCTTGTTTATTTGTTATTTAAGCCCATACTAATAGCTTAGATGTTTGTTATTTAAGTGTTTTTATAAATAAAAAGGGGGAATCTCTACCTGTAAGGATGGAAAAGATGTTAGCCTGCTTGGAAGATTTAAAGTATTATATTTAGCTATAACTTTCAGTTGTGGCCTATATGTTTTTCATTTTCTGTCTGTTTAGGTTGTACATAGTAGTAGAGAATATAACCTTTTTCATTATTTTCCCCTTTTAGTTCAGCGTACACTTTTGCAGAAACAATAGCAGAATTTGATATGAAGAGAAGACCAGAAACTGGATTTATAGCCTGCATAATTCCCTGAAGGAGCAACACAATGGAATTGCGAAGTAGATCTTTAAAATAGGCCTGTTGAAACATCTTTAGAAAGGAAGTGTGATGTTTCTAACCAATGAAAAATATTTTCATCCACCATTTACCCTTTGAAGTTCAATTGTACACAGGGTGATTATTGTTTTTCAAATGTATTTTTATGGTGTTTGTTGTTGATTGGATTAAAGTTTTTTTCTCTTCTTTTTTTTTTTGTAGCAAGAACCTTGAAAAGGGAGATGTGTATAGTTGTAAAATACCTTCAGGCAGATTGTTCACTAAGGAAAGCTATGTATAGTAAATATCTCCGAGACGTACAGTTTGGCTTTACATACTAATGCATAGCACACCATATGGATAAGGCCAGCTATTTAGATATTGAGGGTGAAGCACAGTTGAAATTACATGTTATAAATATGTAAGAATCGATATAGGGCTAAGTCCCCTTGTCCCTGAATTTCCATTCATAAACATTAACATTTTTCCTTCTGCATGTTCTTGATCACATTTAGAAAATTTGACATGGAGCAAATGCCTTATCTGACTAGCAAACCTTTTGAAATTTTATCATTATATACAAATACATAGGAATTGAAGGCATTAAAAATCTAAGTTGCCTTAATGTTTTGGCTCAGAAATAATTTTAAAATAATCCTTATCTTGAACATGTTTGCATCTTAAGGTTTATTACTTGTGTGTAGTGAGGCTGTATTTCTCAACTGCATGATGCTGGAAACAAATGGGATTTTAAAGAACATGCACTGTGGTCCTTCAGGCTTTACAATACTTTATTGAAATGAAATCCAAAACACTTTATAACCATAAGATAAATCTCTCATCTTTACATCAAGTTTGCTTAGGGTTAGTGTGGGAAATGTTTGCTATGCCTCCTAATTCCTACTGCCAACATCTGCCATTGGTAGGCCTTAATTAAATGTGGGAACATAGCTAAGATATATAGTGGCTTGGGTTCTTAGGCCAATTATGACCAAATATGATAGGGATATGGATCCTGGATTTCAATCACAGGTTACGTGAAACAATCATATTGGGACACAGCCACATCCCTTCCCTCACTGTCAAATCAACAAGGGAGCCTCTTTATATTAACATTTTCGTTAAGGTTTTGGAGTGGTAGTAGGAAGAACTCAAGGTCTAACCTTGCTTAGTCAAGCTTGCTTAGGGTTAGCATTCTGTCTAGGAAATTCGGGAAATTGAACTCTAAACATCTTAAAGATGCCAAACTTGAAAAACATTGGTTCAAATAAACTCTTTCCAATTCTGTGATTTTTTTAAAAGTGATAAAATTGCATGATAATAATTTAGAGCTACCACAAAATTTTGGTGATATTATTTTGAGGAAGTTATTTTGGGGAATCATCCGTAGCTGGATGCTACTCGCCATTTTAAAGTAACTTATCAGAGCTGTTTATTACTACTTTCAGGGAGGGGAATAAAAGGTGAGGTCTGGAGCAGGCACATTCCTTGCTAAACTATAAACTTAAATAAGCATGTGAATTAGTCCAAAATTGGCTCTTCTTTTGCTCTTTATTCCATAATAAAGTAACTTTTCAGTAATGGATTTGCTGCTTAAAATTACTTAAAACTGCATGTGCCTCTGATTACAAATTTACCTTGCAGTTCATAAGTGCCCTACTAGTTCTGTGCTTTACATTTCATAAAGACTTATTTGTGCAATATTTTTCAAAGAACGCACAATAAACTTCAATTGCAGATGCCTTATGTACAATACCTTGAAGTGCCAACATATTAATTGAGTAGAAATATGAGCTGAGTATTTTATATTGTTTCATTAAAAGGAGATTTGGAAATGGTCACAATAATATCCTATTATTAAATTTGTGATTTAAAAAATGAAACTGTCAAGAAATGTGGGTGCCATATTATTTAAGGGGAACTCATGTAATTTCAAGTTAAGTATCATGCCTAAGTAAATTATGTAAATCTTTGCATAATGTGATATGTACATACATAGACTTCTAGACATGAATATTGGGCCAACTTTCAATTTAAATTAGATACAAGTTAGCTGTATAAGCAATGCATGGATGTTTAAGCTGCCCTTTGCATTTTAATAAACGAAATATCAGTTTTGGGTCATGTGAATGTAGCATACGTTCAGCACCAAATCTTAATAAATTCAGCAAGAACCTGCATTTTGAAGAAAAATGTGTGCATGAATTTGATTGCAATTAGCTTTTGATAAGTGGCAATATTTTGCTATAATCCTTATTTTGTGAACCAGGACTCATGCAAAAAATGATTGCTATTAATAAAGATATTTCCATGTTATTACTGAACAGAAAGACTTTAGTTCAAACCATAAATGAAATACTTGTGGCAAACTTGTGGCATCATTTATTGAATAAGCTGTCTTCATCTATTTGTTCTTCCTCATCCACCAGCAGTCTAGGTAAAGGAGACAACTAATGGTTTGTTTTCAGTTTATCATTTGTTTCCCTTGTCCTTATCTGCAGCTAATGAGAGAGTATCCCCATGATTTATCATAAACAAAACCCTGGGGACAATTGTTTGGCTAGTTGGAATTGAAAGCACACTGCAGAGTTTAAATAATCAAATCCAGACACCTGTCTACTACTGAGGAAGAGAAGAACCAGCAGATGCAATAGCAATAGATACATTAGCAATGAGTTGTCATGTTATTCCAGTATGTTCAGACTTTGCTATAAAAATAATGAGAATATGTTTGGAATAAGCACTTAATAGTGTATCCTATACATTTTAATTTTTAAAAATTGGAATAAAGTGTCACATAGTACTGTATAATATTCCATGTAAATGTGTATAAGAATGTGCAGACGGGGCTACACTTCTGCATGTATTTGGATGTAAATACCATTGAACTAGATGGTATTGTTATTTGGAAAGATTGCATATGATTAGACCATTCATATCTAAAGCAAATCATTGCCATGGGTTGATGATACGATTCATGCATGACGTAAAATATATCTATGGTTCAGTATGTTTAATTTTTAAGTAGATTTATGGCTCTTTAGATTATGAGAATCTCTAAATATTTGGTAATTAAAACTTGTCATTTGTTTTTAATAAAGAAATCTAGAGTTTATAGAGTTTATAGAGTTTATAGAGTTTATTGGGATTTATAGGCCGCCCTTTTCCCTGAGGGGACTCAGGGCGGCTTACAACCACAAGGGAGGGGGGTGCAGTGTCAAAACAACACAGAATGTGAACAAAGAAAAAAATAGTAAAAACACAACTTTCGTTCAGCAATCTAAAATCTAAATCTAAAATTATTTGTCTGGTTATTTTGAGAGAATTACCTTGTGGGATAGAATTTTCTATTTTTAGAAGAGGTCTAGAAAGGTCTAAATCAAGTAGAAGTGTTTATGAAATAGGAACATCCATTTGTTGACCAGATAGGTACCTGGATTCATTTTGATGAAAAGATCAATGGCACATAATAGAATATCCAGCATAAACATATTCCAAGAGAAACACAGGCTAATTCAAGTCAAATATATTTGTACAGCTACATTAGCACAATATGTTCTAGGAATGCCATAGTGAACAACTTTTTGATGTTTTGTTTACAGTAGCAATTCCATTGAGAAATTAGAAAATGGTGCTACTTCTCAGATGCATTTACATTTAGAGGATTGTGAAAGCTAAGTGATCCAAGACAAAGCAAGATAGTTGTTTTTCATTCGATCATCAGTTCAAGGATATTCTCTTATGGAAGATAAATCAATGCCATTCGAGAAAGTAATGTTTGCAGCAAAATGTAATGATGTATGAAAAAAATCTAATTATATGATGATGCTTCAAATTTTGGGCTCCCAGAGAAGGTATACAAAAATATAGGCAACCATTAGATAGATGGCAGCAAAGGATTGGACCTTCCTGTATCTCTGCTGCTATTTAGTTGTCTTGAGTTTCTGCAATTCAGGTGTAGTAACCTGACTAAATTCTGCAGTTTCTAAATCATGGAAACTTGGTTCATGTTTGTGCTCTAAATACAAGTAGTCCTTGACATATGGCTACAATTGAACCCAAAATATCTGTTGCTTAGCAAGATGGTTGTTAAGTGAGCATTGCCCCATTTTATGATTTTGCCACAGTTTTTAAGTGAACAGTTTTTAAATGACTCTTCCCCATTGACTTTGCTTTCAGAAGGCCACAAAAGATATCACTTAACCCTGGGACACTGCAAAGATCATAAATACATGCTATACTTGCAAGCATCCAAATTTTTATTATGTGACCATGGGAATATTGTAATGGCCATAAATGTGAAAATGGTCGCAAGACTCTTCGGTGGCCATAATTTTGAATGGTCATTAAACAAATAGAATATCATTTTTTATTGGCCAAGTGTGATTGGACACGCAAGGAATATTTCTTGGTGCATATGCTCTCAGTGTACATAAAAGAAAAGATACATTTGTCAAGAATCATAAGGTACAGCACTTAATAATAGTCATAGGGTGCAAATAAGCAAATCAAATTATATTAGAAAAAATGGCTGTAAATCAAAGATTACTTGTATGCCGTATAAGTATAAATCAGTAAAATACTGGCCATTGTGCAGATTACATTTGTCTATTTAACTCTGGGCTACATGCCTATATGAAGCACTAACTAGGCCTGGAGCCTTACAACTGCTACATTATTCAGCAGCTACATAATTCAGCAGCTCTAAACTTCTAGATCAGTGGTTCTCAACCTTCCCAATGCCGCGACCCTTTAATACAGTTCCTCATGTTGTGGTGACCCCCAACCATAAAATTGGTGTCTCGGTTCCTAAGACCATCGCAAATACGTGTTTTCCGATGGACTTAGGGGACTCCTGTGAAAGATTCGACCCCCAAAGGGGTGCCGACCCACAGGTTGAGAACCCCTGTTCTAGATCAACTTTCTTTTTTTTTCAATATATTTTTTATTATTTTTACATTTAAAACAATGCAGTACCGCAAAATCAGAGTGACTATACATTCACATTATATACAGCTAGTCACAACTATTAACAATTAGCCTGCTAAATACATTATCATTCCTTCTGTCCAATCACAGTATATACAGTTTGATCCAGTCTTGTCACCTTGTCTTATACCAGTCATAAAATCTATTCCAGACTTCAAAATATTCTGATTCCCCTTTATTTTTAAGTTCAAGAGTGAGCCTATCTGCTTCCGCACAGGCCAACACTTTTCTGATTATATCTAGCTCTGATGGTGTATTTTCTTTTTTCCAATATTGTGCATAAGTTATCACGCCACAGTTAGTACATGAATAATTAAATAAAGTGTATCTTTCTTATACCCCTCTGGTATTATACCTAGGAGAAAAATTTCTGGTTTAAACAAGATTTGGTCTCCCACCATTTGTTCTAACCATGATTGAATCGTTTTCCAATAATTTTTTGCCTCATTGCACGTCCATCACATATAATAAAAAGTGCCTGGTGTTTTTTTACACTTCCAACAATTTGGATCCAGATTTTTAAACATTTTGGAGAGCCGTGCTGGAGGGAGATGCCATCTATGGAACAGCTTATAAAGGTTTTCTTTATACGCTGTAGCGACTTAGGGGACCCCTGTGAAAGGTTCGACCCCCAAAGGGATCCCAACACAGGTTGAGAACCCCTGTTCTAGATCAACTTTCTGTGGTCTGCTCTACAGATTTTTGAGTCTGCAGCTGACTGGAAATGTGAGACATACAGTATGGGAAAGATCTGGCTTCTTGAAATTCAGCATGTTTCCTTTGCCTCTTTTGGCACTGATCAAACAACTTCACCTAGTGACGTCCAAGTATTTTACAATATTTAAGGACAGAAAATAGATTTAATACTTGATTTAATGAATAAAGGAAGTATTTTTCTACGTATGAAACATCTCCGATAAAAACAACAGTTCCTAATTTCAAGGAATTTGATAGAAATAGTCTATACAACATTATTCTCTTCAGGATGAGTGCAAGGTATGTGTATGTTTTTTATACCATACCAAGTTTGTCTTTATTGAGTCTTAGAAAACAATTTGACAAAGGTTGGGAATTTCCTTTGAAAAGAGATGAGTAAGGAAAATTTTTGATCCAGCCTCTTCCAGCTGCCAGCAGTTTGATTCCTCCCACTTTCTCAATGTAAATGCCTCTTACTACGTATTAATTAAGGGATGATTCTTGCAACATCTATGTGTGGGTGTTGCACTAAACAGCTGCCAAATGTTAAGAGAGTTTGTGACTGGATTGTGTTTTGTTCCCACCTTCCCTTTTAATTGGACATCTAAGGCATCTACAAGATTTGATGGCATTTGTGGTTGGACAGATACATACTTGACTAAGATTTTTTTTTTGTTCTAATACCTTTACTTCAAATTATAAAAATAAAAACCAAGACAGAAGATCATGGTGAAGCTGCCAGTTGTTTTTTTGTGCATTGGATATGTTCTGTTAACTCTTGCAGGTAAGTTATTGGATTTTTTGGTTTTAGTGATGGATACTATCTGTAATATTGGTATAATTTCAGTGTTTTTCTAAAGCAAAGTATTTTAGACTCAAATAATAACACCAACTTATGTATTCCAAGTTTGGTAAGAAACTGACTTACACCAAGTTGTATGTTAATTAATTTAACTCAATAGCATCAATATGACCAATGGCATGTGTTGACCACTGACCAATACTTGAGCGAGACTATTATCAGAGATCATATGCCTTCCATATCTGACTTCAGATGTACAATTATATGTAGGTGAAGCTTTGAATGAAAATCACTAAAATAAATTGGGAATTTTTTTAAAAAGTGGTCTGCCGTTTGTTCCTGTGTTCACACTATTACAGAACAATTTCTAATCTTCTAGTTTCAAGCAAGGTATTTAGAAAAATAGGAGCTAGACAACTGCAAGCATGATTGGATGCTACTGATTTTTAAAACAGCTTTCAGCTATATTTTATATTTTTAGGATAAAAATCATCTTGGTTGCATAGATAGTGCTGTTCTAAGAGAAAAAACTTTCAATACTTTTGATGCCCACTATCACCTTTTTTAAAGCTATGAATAGAACTTGCTCTGATATTTTCCTCTGTAGAAATAAAATCTCTAACTAGTTGGGATCATTTTATTTCCTTCTTGTACAAGTATACATATTCAGTATAAGAGTTCATGATGTTTTAACATGGCATGTCAGAACATCTGTTAAATTATGAAATTATGAATATGTTTGAAATGAATTAAGAAATCATCGTTGGAAACATTTAGTACAGACAATATTCATTTAGTTTTATTTCATTGTAAGACTATCTACTGAAATATTGAAGATGATACTGTATTTTACAATACAAACAATCCCATCATGATAAATTCATTACTTAAAATTATCAAGTTGATTCCTGAATTATAACAATACATTCATATATAATTTACAAAATGAGCTTAGTTTTTATTAGAACTTTGGAATATAGTCCAAATTAATAGACATAAACAAAAGTGCCAAAACAAATGTACCTTTCCAGATATTATAGAACTTTAAGTTCCCACAAACTTACCTCAAGTAGATGATCATAAGAGTTTTATTCAAATAATAACTAAGAACTGTAATATGTAGTATCTTCTCCATTCAACAAAGGTATAGCTTTTCCATTTACAATGATAGAAAAAGAAATAATCCAAGGCTGTCTTCTCTTGATTACAATTTGTAGTTATTTTGTCAGACACAAATAACCAGGAACAAGAGTTGAATTCAAACAGTAAAAATTTATTATATGCTACCTATATGTAAGAATCTCATCCATTAATGTTCAAGATAAATTAGCATTAAATTGGCAGAATTCACAAGGGGCTCCCACAGGCCTCTAACGGGAGCACAAAGATGCCAAACTGATGACATGTCAGCCTGCTCATCTACAATTTTGTTAATAGAAGATATGACAAATTTAGTAAATTATTAAAATCTCCAGATATTAGGAAAAATCTCTGAATAAATGTTTCTCTGTGACTTCTGAATTTAAAAAGTATTAACCTTTGTATAAATTTGCTGGTTGTGACCATAATAAATATTGATTGATTGTATAAATTTGATTTCAGCATACGGCTTTGATTGGCAATATCCATCAGGTGTTTTTGATCAAATGTCTTTAACTACACAATCTGAAATATATTTAATCACTAAGTTTAAATTACTAAAGCGAAAGCCCTTTTTTTTCTAAGCTGAAGGAAAAAAATATTACTGGAAAAGTATTGCAACTGGTTCTCTTTGCATTGGATAAGAATGAGGAATGGGAATGTTAAAGAAGTGAATGTTAAAGAAGTGAATGTTAAAGAAGTTAATGTGAAT